>NW_024467221.1:9906-14076 GCF_000292625.1 Dacryopinax primogenitus | reverse complement strand
TGCTCGCAAACGGATCCAGTTTGCACAGATATCCACATCTACTCCCGTTGGATTATGATGTTGATGCCGATCAGAGTTGATGACAGATGCTACGATTGATCGCTGTTGACGACAATGAAATTGGACATTCTCTCCACATTCCGTGCCAGATTGCATTAAGCGTGTATATTGGATGCGTGCATCGGTATCTTCATGCCCCACCGTTGTATCGAGCATATCCTCTTCCAACTCGGGTAACAGTTCCGCGTCTTGACCATGCTGGCCGAGAATCGTGGGACGTAATTTATTACGGACTGTAGCCAGGAGATCCCAGCCGCTCTGGAAATGAAGCAGCCAGATGCATGTGATTAGAGGACTCGTGCTCTTTGCTCTCTACATAGTCAATCATATCGAGCTCCTTGATGTTTTCCTTGAAATCGGTTTAGAGCACTTTAATGACCACGAGATCATCATCCTGCATGTCCCTTGCAAAATTGCACCCCGCCATAATAACCCGAACCACAACTTAGGAGTGGCATTTGTGGCATGGCGGCGCAAGGGTCGGTGGCTGAGCCCAAATGCGCCGCTCTGATTGGTCCAAACCCCCTATGCTTCCGGAAGCAAGAAGACCCTAGCCGAGAGGGATGCGAAAAGTACACAAGTTCTCTGAACCTACATCACCTCACCGCCCTTTCCACCTAACGACAGGAAAAAGACCAGATCAAATACTTGATGCGTACGACACCATAACCCGAGCAGGTTAGCGTGTTGCGTGTCAGGACTCTCGGGTGGAGGCATGGTGCGAAGAGCTCGCATCTTTCGACGCTGTCAAGGTTCGACTAAATCTCAAGTCGTTCGGCCAAAGCACGAGTACTTACGATCCTGAGTGACGAGCTGGGCGAACCTGTCTCCTTCTCCATGGTTTGCCTCTCCTCTGTTTGTGTGGAAAGCATCCCGACAAGCATCAGCTACTTAGGGAATATATGTGATGGCCTGTCTCATGTTGAGAACGATCTGATAAAAGTCACTAAGAGGACATCAATTGCGTCCTGCGGTCCTGCCTTTCTTGGACATCCGACCTCCACATTTGTCGCTGGCAGTGATGGGTTCTTTTGACCTTCTTACCATATGTTTTTGTGAAGGATGTGTTGGAGGAGCTGTTATCGTGGTTCGTCACACCTGGATCAATGCATTTCATTCCCGAGACTTGACCAGACATCTGAACCGTCTTTTACAGCAAGGTCTCATGATGCACTGCAAAGAGAAGACGATCTACCTTAAAGGCGACAGGAGTTGCTCTCTGGGGACCCAGGGACAGTTTCGTGCACAATGGTCCAGGTGTCTCTGCTGTTGCTTGTTGTTGTGCTAGCGAAATCCACTTTGGCGGTATATCCTCTCGTTGACCTCGGATACTCGAAATATCTCGGAACGGCACAGACCAATGGTGTCACATCTTGGTGGGGTATGCGGTTCGCCGCGCCGCCTCTCGGGAACCTGCGATTCCGTGCTCCTGAAGACCCGGTGTACAATGGGACAGTGCAAACAGCGAATACGGTGAGTTCAGTTGAGTTCGATTGAACGTTCTCACCTGAACACTATCCAGCACGGACCGCTCTGTCTTGCAACAGGCGGATTGCCGAACGATACAACGACGTCTGAAGACTGCCTGTTCTTAGATGTCTACGCACCCTCCAATGCCACGGTAAAGTCCAAGCTGCCTGTATTCCTATGGATTCAAGGGGGTGGTTTCAATGCCAACTCCAACGCCAACTACCGCGGAGATGGGATGATTCTTGCATCCGGCATGGACATCGTGGTAGTCAACTTCAACTATCGCGTCAGTCTGTACGGGTTCTTAGCCAGCGAGGAAGTGGTCGCAAACGGCAACACCAATGTTGGCCTGCTGGATCAGAGGTTTGCCGTGGAGTGGGTGCAGAAGTAGATCACCTTGGTTAGTATTCCCCTTCACCTCTTATGCGCGAGCATTTACCGTACTCCAGTTTGGGGGTGATCCCGGACATGTCACGATCGGTGGTTGCAGCGCTGGAGGTGCATCGATTACTTTCCAACTAACCGCTTATGGGGGGCGCAATGACGGTCTTTTTCACGCCGCGGCCGCTGAGTCTGCAAGCGTGTTCACTATTCTCACTGTGGCGCAATCCCAGTACCAATATGACGCCTTAGTGGCTCGGATTGGATGCAGCAATGCCACCGACAGTCTTGCTTGCTTGAGAGCTGTGCCAGCCACAACGCTCCAAGCCAACAACTACTACATCCCATACCCCGGACTTGGACCGAACGCCAGTTCGCCGCTGTTCATGTACGATGCGGTTATTGACGGCGACTTCATTCAAGACTTCTCCCAACGGCAATTTGCGGAGGGAAAGTTCGTCCAGGTACCCGTCATCTACGGGTAAGCCGCTGCCCATGGAGACGTGCACCTGAATAACTTGTAAACAGTGACGATACCAATGGTGGTACGGACTTCGCCCCTAAGAACACGACGGACTATGCACAGATGGACCAATTTCTCATCGATAATTACCCAACCATGACGCCCGACCAGATTACCGCGTTCAACTACATGTACCCGGAGGACATGGAGTTCTTCAACGGAACAGGCGCATTCTGGAGGACGACTAGCAACGCGTACGGAGAATTGGCCTATCTCTGCCCAGGAATGTTCGTCAGCACATCCTATGCGGCCTACAGTACTTTCGGCAGTTGGAACTACAGGTAAGCTCATCATTCAATCATTTTCGACCACCGGGCATTGAGCTTGTGTGCAAGATACAATGTTGAGGACCCAACTCAGATGGCGGAGGGGTACGGCGTGCCTCACACTGTTGAGACTGCTGCGATCTGGGGACCAGCGTACGTCTCCGGAACACCCCCAGCCTCCTACTGGCCAAATGGAACGAACGCGGACATCGTTCCGGTGTTGCAAGGCTACTGGACAAGCTTCATACGGAGCTACTCACCCAACACGTTCCGCTATCCTGGCAGTCCGGTGTGGCAGGAGTGGGTTCCGTCGATGCAGAACCGTCTCATGATCATGACAAATGCGACGGCGATGGAGACAGTGGACATTAACGAGCAGGCGAGATGCGCGTACATCACGGCCAACAGCGTGTCTTGGCTGCAGTGAAAGTCCCGTACAGTAATGCTAACCTGTTCTGAATGAATTGTTGCTCACTCGGAGAGGCTTAGCTCTGACAATCATGCCATGTAGCAGAAACAGGAGATTACAACGGGCAAGACTACTCCTCCTAGAATCACACGACCCGCGACCGCAGCTGTCCCCACCTCTTCATGAGACGTATCTTTCCCCCCTCCAGCTCAAAATCGTTCCTCCCCCTTCCTCTCTTGGGAGATCTTACAGCGCCCAGCTAAGCCAGAACATCTCCCCCCCTGCCCGCCCAACTGGCAAAAACGTCTTGTACAGCATACGCAGGCGGATGATCATCTCCGTCACGCGCTTCTTCCACGCTGAGCGAAGCTGCTCAACCGCTCGCAGCGCCTGAGCAACAGCACATAAGGAGGACGGCCGCACAGAAGCGAAGAGGGGTGAAGGCAAAAGCCCAAGATGAAAGGAGCAGAAATTGCGCAAACCACGTACTGTCACGATCTACATAGATAATCCAACCATGAACAACCCAATACTGTCGTAGCCAGAGTGTTAGTTGGCTTTTCCCCACGCAATGTGCGGTTAACATTGGACTCAATGATGATATAGGAATACCATGAACACGGATTGAGCAACCTTGCCACCTCCCTGACCAATCTCTCTTCTCATTTTCAACTCTCTGGATCATCCAACCATAATCTAACCATATTACTCACCGAATAGGGATGGGTACAATACAACTGACGCGCAACAAATCTGACGGTATGTGGAGGGAAATGAGCTTGATTATTTCTCGGATAGCGTTCGCTTAAGTAGCTGGATAGCATGATTTACAGAATTCGCTACGAATGCAAGGTACTACATAGAATAAATAGTCTTAGTTCAACTCCTCCAGGCTCCGGCCACCGACTGCTTTCTTCATGGCCTCAGCCGCAGCATGATGTTTGTACGCAGCACGACGTTCCTGACGAGGTGCACGGCCTGCACCTTCCGCGTCCCCCTTCTTCGCAATGTACATCGCCTTCATCTCTTGGGAATAGGTGTGGAAGACATCGTATAGCCCC
>NW_024467221.1:3050-6362 GCF_000292625.1 Dacryopinax primogenitus | reverse complement strand
GTCCTCCTTTCCTCTTCGTTCCTGACTTTGTCCAGCCTGCATCCTGTCTTCCCCAATCCGAAACTCCGGCATGGATGCCAATCATAAACGACCGAATCCGTCCTATCTTCGAAGACGCCACCCTCGTATATGTTAGGCGGATTGTGGTTCCTGAGCAATAATAAATATGCTGCTTGAAGGAATAGCTACATGGATATCTCATTGTCAACCATGGGGAGTTCATCGGGAGTGCCATAGATCCAGATACAATTCGGTGCTTCCAGTGCTTTATCCGAACGATCGCGAATCGCCGCAAGCACCTGGTGTAGCTCGCCCAGCGCTTCGGACGCGGTTGGCGGTTGGCCTCAGCTCTGGTTGTGCAGAGATGAGTCGACGAAGGAACTTCAGAAACCCTGGAAAGATAAATCGAACGAGGTTTGGAATAGGTGACACATGCTGTGAATCCATGGATACACGGTAAAAAGGCAGGGGGCTGGTAGTCGGACGTACCTGGTAGCTTCGTAACATTTCTGTAAGCCAAGCGCCGCACGCATACACCTGCAGCTGCATCAAATCCAACACAAATCGGTGGAAAGACCGGCTCACATCGACAGCAAAAGGGTCGTACGGAACGTCGTCCGACAGTTCGGGTGCGTCATATGGACGCGTCGCCGATCGTCCCAGCACCCTGCGCGATGTTTTCTCTGCTCCACTTCCTCCAGAAGCATAAGTAGACGAAGAGAAATCGATGAAGCCGAACCGGATGTGGTGCGGTTTGTAGAATGGAGTTCCTCTGGGCGGTAAAATATCCCCACCGTAGCTGCAACGGCAGTTCGTGCCAGATAAGTCCTTCCTCACATCAGTCCAATGCATGATAGGAACATCCATTATTGAAGAACATACCTGGTGCGAAATTCCCAGACTGTGGTAGTATTCCAGTCCCTAAACATAGGGAATCAATGGTATGATCCTGAAGTATTAGCAGGAAGGGCACCTCAAGCAGCTCTTGAATGATGAAACTGTAGTCTCCCACGTTTGAAGGAAAACCTATTCTGCCCCATTCCGGCATCACCACTAGCGTCCACCGTCCGCAAAGAAAAATGTCAAGCAGTGGCACCGTATGATCCCGTGCATCTCGACGAAATAATTGCCGCGAGCGAAGGAGGATCAAGATGGCCGCCTCAGTGCTGTCGGACAGAACGGCTTTGACTATAACTCTTCTTCCATAACGATCATACGCTGCATGTGGCTTCTTCTACTAATCCCATTAGTACCAGTAGGAACAAAACCTTTCAAGTGATCCGACTCACGAAAACGAACTAGCCTCGCTTCGCCCTGTGCCCAAGTGGATACTGCGCCAGGGCCTCCGATGTCTGCGGATTGAACACATCCACTGGGTCTGGCAATACATCGGCGACATGTAGCGTCTCACTCGTTCCACCATTGAGCACTGGCGAATAGTGCCAATGGAAGGTGTACCCCAAGGCTGCAAGGACTGGGGCGTATCGCCGCCATGCCTCGTCCCAATGTCGGGGCGAGTTCAGCGGGGGACACACGTCATCAAGTTCATCGAATTCCAGGCCGAATTGCGGCCACATGTATGGAGGGATTTCGGTCACAGCGTAGGCACGCTCAAGTGCTGTGAATAGGTAAGATGCATGCAATGCGGCGCTTGATGGAGACATGACGCAACCCTCAACGGCGTACGAAGTCCTGTCCTCGTCCAATACATTTTCATTCTGAGAATGCTTGTTACTGGTGACTGGAAGTAAAGGGACCATGTCGTCGCAATGATCCAAGGGTTGTCAATGTCTAGTTCAAGCGGTACCGTCGGTCCAGGAGACTCTCGGCTTTGTCGGAACCATTTGCTCATTTTCGAGACCATAGTAATATTAATTAAGCTCGCAGATTCCTAACAACGTTACCAGAAAGTACGGGGCCGCTTTGGCCCGCGGCTGTGCACGGAAACACAATACTTAGCTTCCGTCGGGCTCTGGGAAAATCATTTGTCTCCGCTTGCTTCCCTTAGGATCCTTTTGCTTCCACGTTCACGTGTCCTTCTGGTTCCCCGGTTCCCATGCCAGTTTTCTCGGTTCCTTCCTCAGTTTTTCCAGTTCTTTCCCCGGTTTTCTGTGCTTCCTTGCTTCCGTTTGTTTGGTTTCAGTACGTACTATGGTTTTGTTCGGTCTGCCCCTGCCAGTCCTTGACTCATGACAATATGAGTAAGTTCTGGTGCAATTGAAGCTCATTTTTTTTTTAAAAAAAAACACAATTTTTCAAAACCGGAAAAACTGGAAGATCGGTTCTGTTTGTTCTTCAGAACTCCTAAGTTCAAACCGGATGACAGGTACGGGTGCAAACGGGAATAAAACGGAGTGAAACGGGATCATATTCCTGACGGAGACTAATGGAGGCAACAATATATTTCCGTGCACAGCTAGCCAAGAGCGGCTACCGTGGTAGCTTGTCGCCCAGGAGATTCGTACGTTAGCTACACTTATCTTGAGCACGATGGGTCAATACTGGATGATCATCCACATCGACAGAGAGATTCAATCAGGCCATCTCGGAAAGCTCGGGGAGTTCTTTTACCACAGTTGTACGCACGAAACTCTGACAGAACTACTGCAACCCCTTCGTCCTCTTCCGTCGATGCCGATCATTCCCAGCACTGAACTCCTCAGCTCTTCTCGGTGCAATATTCAGCTCAAATGAATATGTTGTACCTATGCTAACCACCAGCACAGCGGCCGTGAGCGCGGATTGTCAAAATTCCCACCGGAGATGATCATTGAGATCGCATCACACATCCGCTCTCCTGGCGATCTCATCTGCTTCGCTGCAACCTGTCATCACCTGTGGAACTGGCTGTCGCCAGAGATTGACAAATGGGCTAAATCTGTTGGGTGGGCTGGTTGCCGCATCATTTGTCTTGGCGACTACATGGACGATCTCCCTGAAGATGTTCTCTCCCCCGACGAGCAGGCACACTTGGAGGAACAGACCCTGTATGACTACGCGCAGGAGCACTATCGCGGCTGGACAGATGAACGCAGCTACCTCAATACCCTTATATACCGTCGATCAATTTACGGCCCACCTGAAGCCGCAGTGAAGTGCATGACGAGGCTCCGCCAGCCAACGGAGCCCGTCCCCTCGGTACTCCGGAATCTTTCAAAACAGGTGTATGTTCGCTCGGAAGCTCTTGTCAGTTTGAGTAAAGAGCTTTTTGAGAAGTACCCACCGCGTGGGTATCAATCGGCCTGGTGTCTCGGCAACGCCCTAGTGAGCCGCGCCTCCTGATCGTCCGACCCGTCGTGTGCGATAGCCGAC
>NW_024467221.1:0-2794 GCF_000292625.1 Dacryopinax primogenitus | reverse complement strand
GCTTCGCGCACTCTGGAATAAGTGAGATCCCGCATTCTGTGAGTTGGGTGTTCACTGGAGTTTGAGAGCCCGAGATCTGACTGTTCCGCAGGCATATTCGAAAAGAAACAGGCGTCTTTCGAGGAGCTGACTTCGTCTTATGCATTTGCCACCAAATACTTACCATCATCATCATGTTTCTGCTCGCTCATCACTACCAGTACCTCACCCATGTACTCTCCGTCTGGGGAGCTCGCATTAGTGAGCTACAATCTCTATTACGTGACTACCCAATTATTCCCCGCTGCTTTTCCGCTGATGTTCAGAACCACTGAGCCTCGTCGAGACATGCCTGCTTGACTGCTTCAATCTCGCCTTGCTATGGTTCGTACACTGTGCGTCCAATCATGTAAAACAGCCCCAGGACCATACCACGGCCAAGTTGCCAACAGGATGGAGGTAAATGCATAGAACTGACAATCCTCAATTATCTAACGACAAACGGCACTGTTTGTGGTACATTTGTATTTCTCTCACGCTGATTGCAATAGACGCCTATTTCATCCAAAGGCGTATCGTATCGATAACACTGGATGTAGACAGCGTGGATGCTATCGAATGGGAAGGGGAGCGATTGAACGGTGTGCAGTATATGCCGCCTAGCAGGGGCTGATGTTCGAGATGTACCCCCGGACAGACGGTAACAGTCTGCACGATTTCTACGATGAACCAAGGCGAGAACGTAAATGTAGGATCGTCGTAACCTGTCTGCTTGGGCGGGCCGTCCTCGTCGATTGCTAGAGGACGAATGAAGATTCGTCCGGCCTTTAGGGTGGTGACGGGTACGACAGGCAGTTCAGGGACAAGAGAGTCGATAGAACGAGCGGAATAGAATTGTTAGCCTAACCCCCTGGGAGCGGCGACTAGTTGTAAGTAGAGCCTTGAGAACAGCATAAAAGCAGACACACCCGACCCACACAGTCCATCCTGTTCCCTCGCCTATCACGTTCTCCATTCGCTCCTCCATGCCCCCCTCCCTATGTGCGATTCACTGGATACTCGCCGAGAAACGCAAAATGCAAGTCATTCTCGAAGATCTGTGTCGCATGAGCCTCCACAGGTGGCTCTTAGCTATTCTCTCACCCTTCGATGGCGGAAGGGCCGAATAGGAGAGTGGAGAACGTCGGAAACGGAGATAATGCGAAGGAAGGGAGGCGACAGAGGAGTCATCAAATGATAGGGAGGAGGGAGAAGCAGTGCTGTAATCATGTGATCAGAGAGATCACGTGTCTATCTCGCCTGACAACGCGCCATCTGTGAACCAACCCCAACTCCGTCCACTACCACCACCATCCCCACACCATGTCTTCTCAAAACACCGCCCACACCAGCTCCCAGGAAGCCTCGCAGAAAACCTTCATTGGCCAGCACACTGAGGAGGATCTGAAGGCGTTCAGCCAGCTCTCACTGGCCAACAAGATGAACACTGGAATCACCCACGACCTCGATGACCCCGACAACGATAATGACGGTGTCCCCCACTTGTCTCCAGGCCAGCGCCATGCTGCTGCGATCGATTTCAATAATATGCTGATGTCAGAGATGCGGGCGGCTTGTGAGGCATCCTGGCGGAACGGTGACTTGTCGGATCAGAGTGCGTGCCCAATCTTCCCTTCACGAACAATCACACTGACATCTATCAGTGCGTATGTTCGCGGACGTTGACGAGGATGCCTCTAACAGCTCCATTGTAAGCATTTACTCTTCCTTCATCATCTTCCGAGCCCTTTCCACTCACCGTTACCATTGTAGGAATCGGCGTAGGAATTCTGTTGTAACAAGATGGCGTCATGTCTATAAAAGGTTCGGCAAATGGCAGAGTTGCACAGTGTTTCGTCCTCGCCTATCCTTGAATCCTAGCTTCGAGGACACTTAGGATTTCGGCCTTCAGTTTCTCATAATCTGACGGAGAGAGGGATGAAGCCGGAGGAAAGATAAAACGTACATGTTGCCCGTCTGTGCTATTGTCTCCGCGCCCTCATCTTGTTCGAAACTAATCGATTGCAGTTGCAGCAAAACGCGCATGTCGGCTGCTCCACAAATCCTTGATTGCTTTCCATGCATTTGGGCGGAGGTGGTAGAGATACGGAGCAGATCGTGCTGCCATCTAGGTATTTCTGGTTCTACAGCAGAGACCACTACGTCCATTCTGCCGATGTGACAGCAAAGAGTCTTCGTTTGGGAGCAAGCCTGGGACAGGGCCATTGGCAATTTGCCTCCATGATTTACAGGCCTTGCAAGATAGATCGTGCATCACAGACCACACATCATTCCATCAATTAAATAATACCGTGGACGTTGATTGACAGGACGCTCGTCTCTCATTCCATATGACAAACACATCTCCGGCGTTCATGAGAATGAAGGGGTCAGCTGTCCTTGAACCAAATGTAGAGCAGCCCAACAAGTTGTCGCAGCCTTTGTGGAAGTCGAGTCGTCCGTTTTCACAAAGGACGCCGTGTTCAGATGGGCGTGCAGTCAGTCACCGTGGGAGAATGGCTCTTCTGCCTACACGACGGCTACCCTGCGGCTTGGTCGAAGCCACCGGTTACGTCGACACCGAATGGCCAAATAGACGCAGAATCTTGCCCCAACTTCCTTTTATTCCTCTCACTAAGCGATCTGGGGGCGGAGGGGCGTAGACAGTGAGAGTAGCTTGTTGGGGAGGTAAGGCATAAAACAGATTTCAGACGAGTTCGCCTTTGACACTTAATCAGTAACTGCGAAGAGTCAGGCGGAGGAGGGAAGACACACC
>NW_024467220.1:653612-680945 GCF_000292625.1 Dacryopinax primogenitus | reverse complement strand
CCTAACCCTAACCCTAACCCTAACCCTAACCCTAACCCTAACCCTAACCCTAACCCTAACCCTAACCCTAACCCTAACCCTAACCCTAACCCTAACCCTAACCCTAACCCTAACCCTATTCGGTTGGCAAATGGTCGTTACAGATGTATCATGGAGGACAGAGCCCTTACCCCACTGCTAGGATTGAGGTTACAATCAGGGTTGCATTAATGGTGGTGCTTGTAACCCTGTGTGTTTTGGGCCGGTGACTATTTCTGTTCCCTTGCATTAGCGCCTGCGCGTAGGTGGGACCGTATTTCGCTGTGTGAGGAAGCACCGGAGGTGCAGGGTGTAATATCTATTGATATCGTCATTGTCTAGTGAGATTTCCATTCGAATTCGGCATCCTGTGCTGCTCTCCTACAAGTAATCACAGATCGAGAACAATCAGCTTGTAGCATCGGGCGGAGCAGCCAAAGCTGGGTCCTGCCCTGCTCGCTCAAGAGCTTGTGCCACAAATCCACTTGCCCTCAACTCGCCAACTAGATCCGAGAGCCATTGAACCGTTTCCGGAGACTTGCCCTTCTTGATGCCGACTGCTTGCTGAATAACCATGAATCGCTCCGGAATTACTCGGAGATCAGGGTTTTTAGCGACGTAGGCCAACACCGGACCGCGAACTCCGGCGGCAGCCTCAAGCTTGTTGGCGCGGAAAACGTCCTGACCGTCACCGTCGCCAAAGACGCAGGTAGCATGCTTGAGGGTGCGAGAGAGGTACAGGTGGTACGCAGAGCCTTCGTTGACGCCAATGCGAACGCCAGGCTTATCAGCGTCTTCGACAGTCTTGATAGGCGAGTCTACCGGAACAGCAAAGACGCCCTCAATGAGGACGTATGGAGCGGTGAAGGAAACCTCGGCGGCGCGGACGGGCTCGATGGCAAGATAGCAGATGTCAGCCCGCCCCTCGTTCATCGCCTCAAACGATTTGCGTGCAGCATTGAAGGCGATGAGTTGCAAAGGCAGACCAAGGCGGCGCGCAACTTCGTGTGAGATGTCGACGGTGGGGCCGGTTGGCACGTCGAGGGTACCTTGTGCAAGGATGGGGTTGCCGATGTTAATGGAGGCACGTAGCGTTCCAGTAGGTGCAAGGTCTTTGGCGATAGCGGTGAGGTTGGCCATGATGTTCATGTGCTCTGGCGGCGTTGGCGAAGTGTGCCAAGCGCCGCCGAGTAGTTTAAGTACCCGGCATACTGGAGGATTTGCAGACTTGCGACATAGGATGCAGGTGGAGGCCCTGAGGTGACGCGGGGCGGCCCGCCTGTGAAATGCCGTGATATACGAATGAAATTACTGCGACAAATACAAAGGAGTACCAGAACAAACCACAAAATATTACACGCCCATCCGATGAACAATCTTTTTCTGTCCCGAGAAACGCACTACCTCGCGCTTTTCCAGCACCCATAGGCAGCGCTCCAGCGCTCGTTCTGAGTAACCCTGACCTTGACAGAACTCCTTCACCAGGCTTTGATAACTTGTGCTCCACCCGACTGGCAGCCTCCGGCGGATTTCTTTCTCGATGCGATTAATCTCATCCGTCATCTCACCACGCGAGAGCCCGTCTAAGGACGACGTCGAAGCCTCTACGGCAGACATAGTTGAGAATTTGAAGAGCCGAATCGCTTCGTCAACATGGTGCTCGCCGACGACTGGTGATAGTGTCATTTTCGCCAGAGATTCTGAAATACGGATAATAGCCTCCAGTTGACGAATAGTAATAGGAATAGAACTTCGTTCGTTGGTGTCACGCTCGACCTGCTGAACCTGTTTGCGCAAGCTGACAAAATGACTGCTGAGCATCTCAGCCGCTTCAGGCGTGAGGCGTGGGGCGCATTTGCTATCAAGTACATGAGCATACACATCCAAGATCACGAGTAACCACTCACGCTTTAGCGTGCGCTATATATCGCTTCATGGTGTCGACATCAATCTCACCCTCGATTTCGTTGTTGGTGCGACCCATGTGAATGTTCATGACGTGCTTGGCGATCGTTCGATCACGCTGCTCGTCATGTTCATCGCGTACAATGAAAATCATGTCGAAACGAGACAAGATTGTAGTTTGGAAATCGATGTTCTATTTGAATGGGTCAGTTAGCTGTCTGTTGACGATAATCGTAACTCACTTCGCCGGGCGTCCGCATGTCATCGTAGCGACCAAAGACGGGGTTGGCGGCAGCGAGGACGCTCGTGCGACTGTTGAGTACAGTTGTAATACCGGCTTTTGCAATCGAGATTGTCTGCTGCTCCATGGCCTCGTGGATGGCGACTCGGTCTTCATCTCGCATCTTGTCAAACTCATCGATGCAGACGACTCCTGAGTCGGCGAGCACCATTGCCCCACCCTCAAGATAGAATTCCCTAGTAGTTGGATCTCGCTGGACACTCGCCGTCAGACCAGCAGCAGATGATCCTTTGCCGCTGGTATACACTGCAACGGGAGCGACCTTCTCGACAAACTTGAGCAGTTGACTCTTTGCGGTACCGGGATCACCGAGGAGGAGAACATTTATGTCCCCACGGAGCCGCATGCCATCGGGTAGAATCTTCTTGCTTCCTCCAAAAAGGAGACAAGAAACAGCTTTCTTGATGTCTTCCAGAAGGATTAGCACCAATTGGAACGAAAAAGACGTATAGACATACCCTCGTTACCGAAGATACTAGGCGCGACGCTCGCTGCAAATGTCTCGTAGAAATTTCGCTGCCTGCTCATCCTGCCAAACTCCTCCTCCTCCTGCGGGCTGAAACGCATGCCGAATGGACCACCACCAGCGGCACCAGCCCGCAACTCCTCCAGACCCAGCACCCTCAAGTAGGGGTTTCTGACCGCAGCCGCTTCACCGCCTTTCTGGCGTCCCGATGGAGTGTAAGCCGAATAGATTCCCGTGGCTATTACTCGAGTGCCGGGAACGAGGCGTCCGGCAAGGGCACGTTCGACACTCAACAGCATACGGCGAGGGAGCTCACCGACAGGAACCATGTCGGGCGCTTCTTGTAGTTTGATGACTTGACAGTCAACGAAAGCTGACTTGTCATGTATGATTTGGTAGGGATCGAGAGGACAATCTTTTTTCTGGCCCTCGGGAGGAATAGACTCGCATTGACGAGGGAGGTCCTGTCCACTAGAGCCAAGGGAAGGACTAGGATGGATGATCTTGACATGCCGGCAGGAGCGACACTGGAGATGAAGGCGAGTGGCGCGAGAAGAGAGTACAGCAGCTTGAATTACGATACCAGGTACTCGAACGAGCTTGGAGAATGTAGGTGCAGAAAGGCCGCGGAATTGGAAGAGATTTGCCTCAGACGTGAGGATGATCTGACAGTCGGGGATAGTGTCGGACGCCTTGGGGTCTAGAGGGTAGAGGATTTGATGGGCGGCGCGAGTAATAGCAGTCTCAAACTGCAGAGCAAATTCAACCCACGAAGAAGGTACAACGAAGTACGCGACTCACCGCGGGCACCATCTCCGTTGGCCTATCCTGAATGGCGTGCAGTAGGTCCTCGTTCCATATTCCTACGTCTTTGAGAGAAACACTGAGGACATAGTTCTTTAACAACAAGTTGGCTCGGAGACGATCCCTTTGGTATTGTCAATCAACCGCGACGGATGTGAAGACAGCGCGTGACTGACCGATACTTGAACTCATTCGACTGCCGAAAACGCATTACGAACTCGTAGAAGTTGTGCGCCGCAGCGGATGACCTAGAGGTGTCACCGCCGTCAGCAGCAGAGGCACTAGAACCCGGTATTCCTGAGACAGCATATATCCTGTTTGCATCAAATCCAGACATTGTTGAGAGACTGAGCCAGAGGAGGAATACAAGTGGATGGTGTGCATGGAGAACGCGTCCCTCTGCCTTCCTCGACGCGCCTTCCATTGCAGTTCAGGGCAGGCTCTCACGCGTCTCTCGGAAGAGCCACGCGAGCTCGGCTCCGTAGGATGAACACCGCCCACGCTGGGGAAGGGGCCTCACCTCGGACGTGCTTCAGGTCCATCGGTGTCATCGTCCGTTACTATCCCATACAGCCTTGTTCTTTCGCCTACTTAAATACCACACTCAGACCCATTTCAACCAACCATCTTACGCTTTGGCCAATCCAATTTCACAGCTCACTACCTACCACCACTCATCATGCCCACTTACTTCGATACCATTGCGATGGTAACGCATTTCGTTCGGTAGTCGTCGAAGAGGTGCTCATCCACCTTCTACCAGAACTTCGCCAACGTTGAGGTTGGCCCAGATGGAATTGAGACAGTTCAATTCCTGCAAGCTGCGGAGGCTCTCTCGAACATGTTCAGTACGTCCTCAGACACCGGCCCCTATCTCGCCCACTAATCCCGACCCAGCTCTATTCAACTCGACCGCATTCAGCGTTGTCCAGAGCGACATCAATGGCAACATCAAGAAACTTCGTGAACGGTACGACGCAACTGGTGAGAAGTCGCGTACCATCGAAATGTTGGTGGTAAACGAGCAAGGCGAGAAGAATCGCACAGCAACCCAGGGCTTGCTCTGGCTGAACCGGTATGTGTACTTCTGAAACGACTCCGTTTAACGCCCTGACAATTGGGTCACAGCGGTCTTCGATTCACCTACGTTGGCCTGAAGCATTCTTATGACCACGCGGACAGCGCACTCTCAGAGAGTTTCAACATTTCCTATGGCGAGACCCTCAGGGCCCATCACAGCTTCATTACTCGTGGTGTCTTCAGTGTGAGTAGTTCACATCGATTTCGTCTCCGTGCAATACTGACAAATACCATAGGTCGCTGTGAGGGCGGTTCCTCATCGCGCTAGCCTATTGAAGTCACTCGGCGAGCCGGAGGACCGAGTTCTCCAGCAGCTCGACGAATGGCTCAACGCCCTTGGGCAGCTCACCCAACGCATCGACAAGTTCTTCGAGACTAGTGACTACGCCAAGGGCTTTTGATGTGTTTGTTGTTTAAGACAATAACGATGTTCAGTGTGTTAAGTAGATGAGTCGAGTGTGATTGTTCATGCAGGTGATAGATACGTGTTGAAATCAATGTACAATAGTGATGCAGAGAAAGCATGAGATTGCCGTCTTCCTTCTTCCCGAATTTGGCACACCCGACGCTTTCATCGTTCCTGCTGTGTCCTGTCTGATCCTACCTTTTTTCTTAGAGCTTTCTCGAGCAGTGCTGCCAGAATCGCTGAGATACCACGGTCAATTACAGCGGCCGACGGCAGGAGTTTTCTGTACCAACAGACTCCAGAGTGGCAGCGTTTGTTTCTGCCGTTACAGTTGCAGCGGCCATCTTGTTATCTTTGTCTCTTCTTTTCCTTCTTGGTTTTCTTAATCATCTGAGCAGGATTGCTGTTCTCTTCTGCAAGTGGCGGAAAGAGGATGTCCATCGTGTCGGGACGCAATTGCGCCCCTTCTCCTTCGGCGGCGATCTTTGTAGCTCCAAAGTCTCGACCAGTCACTTTCAGAATATCCAATAGCTGGGATGCCTTTGTCGGCATGAATGGTTGCAAAAGTATTCCGACGATGCGAAGGGTCTCGTAGCAATAGAATTGGGCTCGCGCTACCGATTCGACTGGTTGGGTGGTCTTCCAAGGGGTCAAATGTGTGAAGTATCCATTCGCCTAAGACGCGCAATCAGATATGAAGTCCATCTGCGATTCCACAACTTACTTCGGTGATGCAGTGCTCCAAAGCATTGGCAGCATGACCAAATTCTCTCCGATCCATGTGCTCTTCCACAATACCGGGCAGTTGTTTCAGAAGGTCGTGAATTTTTTTGTCCTCCTCATTCACGTTTTCTTCTCCCGAATAGACGGACTTCTGCAAACGCGCTCTGCCAATGATATTCTTGCTCATCATGCGGGGGAGAAGGTTACCGAGGTTGTGTCGCAAGGTTCCATTATAGAATCCCTGCAGCCGCTCGTTCGACCAATCTAATAGGCTTAAGAAATTGGTGCAGGAGATCAGATGTTGGACGTACCAGCATCATCTGTCAAGTTGCCGCCAGCTGAACACAAATACATCCGTACAACATCAGCACTATATCTTGAGATGGCTTCGTTTGGGTCGGCGACATTCCCTTCACTCTTGGACATCTTCTTTCGATCCATCGTCCAGTGCGCATGAGCAAGAATCTGTTTGGGAAGATCCAGGCCCACAGCCATAAGGAATGCAGGCCAATATATGGCGTGGAATCTGTTCCAATTATCAGATATGAGATTAGAGACGAGAAGGGTCTGCTACTTCACGATGTCCTTGCCAACGACCTGTACATCTGCTGGCCAGCCGTGTGCTAGGGAAGAAGTATCTCCATCCCAGGGATATCCGGTAACGGTCAAATAATTGACAAGCGCATCCAACCACACGTAAACTGTGTGTTCCGGATCGTCAGGTACTGGAACCCCCCACCCAAGTCTCGATCTAGGGCGTGAAACAGACAGATCGCGCAAGTTGCCTATATCCTGCACGATATTCACCACCTCCTTATATCGTTTGCTCGGAACAATTGCTGAGAATGTTCAGCATCCATCATACATTCTGGGAGTTACAATACCTTCGGGATTGACAGTTAACCACTTTAGGAGGGGTTCCTGGAAGGCGGATAGCCGAAACATGTAGTTCTCCTCCTCATACCATTCCACAGGGCGGCCAGTCTCTTTGGAGACCTAGAGAATAGTCAGTATAACGCAGCAATGAGCGGCGAGCGGCGACCTACACGGCGCTCATCTTTCATTTCTATCTGAGTATCGGGGTAGAAACATTCGTCCGCTACGCAATACCAACCCGAATGGCTCCCCTTGTAGATTTGGTCGCGTTTTACAAGTTCCTTCTACTAAGAGTAAGAGTTGCCTTCGAGACAAGTTAAAACAATTGCACGTACCCAGACCCACTGTACCGTGTCTTGATGAACCTGTTCAGTCGTTCGTATGAAGCGGGTATAACGAATGTTTGCGGCGTCCGCCAGATCCTGTTACAATTCAACAGGGAGTTCATCATAAAATAAGACCATACTTACTCGGAAATTCTGGCTCACGATGTCACAAAAGTCTTTTGGGTCCCTGTCTGCGGTGAATGCCGCGCGCTGGACCTTCATACCAAACTCGTCCGTGCCTGTTGACAGTATGACTGGTCGATCGGGATGACGGAGGCGGGACCATCGCGCCACGACATCGGCAATTACTGAGGAATAGAGATGACCTATATGAGGGGCTGTAGATAGATGAGCAAGAATCCAACGGTAGTTTCAACTGATGCTTGCCTGCATTGACGTAGTAGATCGGCGTGGTTGCGTAGAATGGCTTGTGCTCCTTTTCAAGCCGTGGTAATGCACTTGAGATAAAACGTGACTGGAATAGCTGGCGTCTCCAGAACGTATTCAGGAGCCCCCAAGGGAGGGGCCGCTGCAACATCTAGCTAGGGCATTCAATGGATTCGACGAACTTTCAGTTGGCCAACCAATCCGAGGTCAGGGTCCTCGAGTCGGACCCTTCCCGGAGCCGAAATAAATGAGTAACTCCGGGGGTGTGACGTTGCGGTGCGTCCCGCGTCGCAGTTTGGGGACGACAGACAGGGTTACAACGACCAACCCTCCTATCCTCACTTTCTCTGCAAACCACCATGATTTCCGACAGCGTGCAGACCCCGTCCATAACAAATGGACATGCTGATGCTAGCATGCGTGTTCAAGTCATCGACGAGGACAAAAAATTCAAGTTAGCAGATTCATATATGCTGGAACAAGTCCCCAACTCACGCGCGTACAGTGCGGACCTTAGCAAATGGATTGACAAGTGGGGATTGCGGAGTGCTGGTTTTGATTATGATGTTGTCGCTGTCTTTGGCTCTCAATCTACGGGGAAGAGTGCGCACTCCTGCTCCGCGTTATTGGTGTGCTGCCTGATACGCTTGCTAGGTACTCTTTTGAACAAGCTGTTCGGAACTACGTTCGATGTCATGGACGAAACTCAACGCCGACAAACAACCAAAGGCACGCTGCTTTATGACATTAACAGACTCTTGTCTAATGATAAGTCAGGCATTTGGATGTGCCGGGCGGATGATCTTCCCGTCCTCGTCATGGACGTTGAGGGAACTGATGGTCGTGAACGCGGCGAGGACCAGGATTTCGAGCGGAAGTCTGCCTTGTTCTCACTGGCATCCTCCCAAATTCTGCTTGTCAACCTATGGGAGCACCAGATTGGGTTGTATCAAGGAGCAAACATGGCGTTGCTCAAGACGGTGATCGAAGTGAACCTGTCCCTGTTTGGAAAGTACGTTGGGAACGTCTACACGATCAGAGACCTGTATCTGATGTATCAATCAGAACCGATCAAAAGACACTACTTCTTTTTGTTATTCGGGATCACGTCGGAGCCACGCCACTTACAAACCTTTCAGCGACGTTGACTGCGGATATCGAGCGCATATGGGCATCCGTGTCGAAGGTAATTGCTGGGCATATCCCCTACTTCCTTCTGACACGCTCTACAGCCTGAAGGTCTCGAATCACGGTTGTTGACGGATTACTTTGATCTTGAATATGTGGGACTGGCGCACAAAATTCTCATGCCGGACAAGTTCGAGGCGGACGTGAAGTCCCTTCGGACGAGGTTTACCTTCGGACCTACCGGATTTTTCAAGGAGAGGTATCGTCGCAGAATCCCAGCAGATGGTGTTGGTGTGTATATGGACTCGATTTGGGTGAGTACTACCTGCCGCAACTTCGGCGTATGAATCTCAGACGATCAAAGGAACAAGTCTCGTCGAACAAGGACCTTGATCTTCCCACCCAACAAGAACTCCTCGCTCAATTCCGTTGCGATGAAATATCCAAGGCTGCGCTCGAAGCATTCACGTCAAGGGCCAAGGAGGGCCGGAGAAACCTGGAGGGTGGAAAAGCTGTCGCCAATCTGGGTGGCATGATGCGGGATTGGAAAACGGAGGCCCTTCGTGTGTCCCACGTGTACAAGCATCATGGACGTTCTGACAAAAAACAGATCGATTTGACACCGAAGCTTCACGCTATCACGCAGGAGTGTACAAGTCGAAACGCGAGGATCTCACTGCCGCCCTTCATGCGTATCTTCAACCTCTCTTCATGGCTCAGCTGAAGAATCTCCATAAGAGCTCCCTTGCTCTGTTCAAGGTTCAGTTGGAAGAAGGGTTAAGGAAGGATGGGTATGACTTTGCGACTGTGGTGGGCGATGCTCGAACAAAGTCGCAGACCGCGTTTAAGGAAGGTGCTGACGGTAAGTGCGGCATTATAACAGTCGAGCATGCCATTCATACAGAGCAGAGGTTCTTATTCCGGATGCGGACTGGGATTACGACCTTGAACTCCAGCAGCTAGATGAGGACCTTACTTCACTTACTGCGCTCAGCAAGTCAGACGAGATGAAGAAGATGGTCAATTCTATCGAGGTATATCACTTCTCTTTATGGGTATGTACACTGTCTCATTCAGTGGGCAGCGTACGTTCAAGCGCGAGATCGGGGAGAAGGTCGACTTGGAGCTGGGCAGACCTGGGCCCAAGATGTGGGATACCGTCCTAACTGTCTACTCTGCTGCTCTCCAGAAAGCTGAGCAGGCGTATGTGAAAAAAGCTAAGAGTGCGTTCACAAACTAATTCTGTACACCTGTATATCTGACTTTCCACAGGTTTCGGTTCCACCCCGGACGAAGATGCAAAATCGCTTTTGACTCTTCGTCAGCGTGCCTGGCGCGCGCTAAAGGTCAAGGTCGACGAGCATACTACTGAGACTTTGCTGCTATCCAAGCTGCGAGCCAGCTTCGAGGAGAAGTTCCGATATGATGAGAACGGTGTTCCCCGAGTATGGAGCAAAAATGATGATATCGATGGCCTTTTCCGCAAGTCCAGAGACGAGGTTAGCGTATGTGCCTTGTCTTTCGATTTCGTTCTGACTGCTTCAGACTGTTGAGCTGATCACCGTCTATTCTCGTATCAAACCGAGCAACCCAGACCTGCTTCCTGCATTTCCCCCCGAGGAGGAATTCTCCGGGATTGATGGCAACGACGAGCCATTTGAATTCGAAGAGTCATTGCTTATCTTATCTGAGGCCAAGCAAGTTGATATTACGTCCAAATTCCGACGAGAAGCGGATGCATACTTCGTGGAGGCCAAGCGAAGCATTGTATCCAGTATTGCACAGATTCCCTACTGGGTGTATGGCATCATTCTCCTGCTTGGATGGAATGAAGCGATATTCGTCTTGTTCCATCCTATCTACTTGTTCACTATTATAATGGCAGGGGCTGCAGCGTAAGTACTTATGGTCACTTCTCCTACGCGTACCTTCGGCTAAATTTTACATTAGTTATGCCATTTTCCAACTCAATCTTGCTGGACCTCTATTCCAGATTTCGAGAACGGTCACGAACGAACTACAGCGACAAGCACACGGTCGCTTGAAAGAATACTTTGCCGATCCACCTGCATCGCCCTCAGGAGACCTGAGGCAGCGACGCGTATCGCCGGGTACAGAGATGCTGGAGAAGTAGAAGGCGGTGGATTATTCCTTGGCTATTATACCTGCCCAGAGGTGGGACTTCTTTCTATACCTACTTAATAACACCTGTCGCGGTTTGCATAACACATTTAAGATCTTGAACACATCATTGATTATGTGCCTCCGGTGGTGGAGAAATTTCGCCAAACAAAAGGGTTAAAACTTGTCATATTCGTTATTCGTAAAGTGCAGGCCGAGCAAGTTCGGAAACCCGTGCAAGAGAACTCTCCGTTCTGTATCAACTTATCTTTCAAGCTGCTGAGGGTGTATCGGTCTCTCCGTCAACTTTCTCAAGGTGACCACGGTTGACCTTCAGCTTGACGCGTCGCATGGATGCCCTTATTGGGTTGGGCGACTTGAAAATTTCGTCGAGCTCTTCGATAGTGAACCCTCTTGTCTCGACGGCAAAGAAGTACCAGACAACAACTTCAAGAGCTGTCCAGCCAACGTACATGAGGTATGTCTTGTACCCAATATTCGCGAGGGCAATGGGAATACCATAAGTGTTGACGAAACTGCGAAAAGTGAGTGTGACGTCAATAAATTCGAAGACATGCTCACAGGGCAACATTGCCGAGGAACCCATGCATTGCCATGCCTTTTGCGCGCTGAGTATAGTGCAAACACTCCGCACAGTAGAGGGATTGCAACGGTGTGTAGGCAAATGAAAAGAAGCCACTGAACAAATTGATGAAAGCTAGAGGTTATCATTAGCAATTGCACAGACAAAAGCTGCCAGATCCGCACCAATGGCAGCATTAGAACCCGCTATGTTGTGAACGCCGGTTGATCCATATAGACCAGTGAGAAGGGTGATTAGGGCCAGTGTAATGCAGAGCACCAAAGTGCCCCAAATGAGACGCCCACGCCTACCGAACCAATCTGTGGTAGCTGCTCCTGAGACGGCACCGAACCATGAGATGAACTAAGCGGGTTGGTCAGAAGTAAGAATGGTCCTTGAGCACTATTTCTCACTGTCCCAATGAAACTAAGGACCACGCGGCGGTTCTGATCCGTGATTCCTACGTTCTCGTACAGTCTGGAAAACGGTGATCAGGTACTAGTGGATAGAATTGGAATGAGCCTCTTACACTGGTGTGAAGTAGCCCAGACCGTTGCCTGACCATTGTCCAAAGAAGCTCATGATGACCATCATCCAGGATCGCCAACGGAACTCAGTGTTCTTCCACAGGCAGGACCAGTCCCACCTGAATTCCATAAGCCAAGAATCAATCCTGATACGTCGGGCGTACCACTCTTGCTTTAGCATGTCTTCTTCGGCAAGGGAAGCGCGAATTTCGCGCATCTCAAGCTCTACAATGGGGTGATTGGGGTCTCCATCAGCACTGTTCGTCCGATCAATAGGGCAACGTGTAATGACGACTGGCATGAACATACTGAAAGTCGATGATAATCTTCAATGCCTCTTCCTCACGTCCATGGGCCATAAGCCACCGCGGACTCTCTTTTATGAAAGGCATGAAAACGAAGAGGCCAACAATACATGCTGGGATCAGCTGGAGCAGGAGGGGGAGTCGGAAGGCCCAAGAGCTCGTAAAATTCGTCTGAGCACCACTAAGAAACACCCGGTTATCCCAAGGATATATTCACTTACACTTGACACCATGATGCCAGTGACAACGACACTGCCGACCTGATAGACTGATATAGGCCCATCCTAGTCAACATCTACACTTAAACATTTGCTATAAGAGGCTTACATGTATTGTATAGACCCGCTAGACGACCACGCCATGTAGGAGGAGTGATTTCGGTAGCATAGGTAGGCGCCGCGCATGTAGCAAACGCAATACCAAATCCCAGCACGAACCGACCTCCGATGAACATAGCCTGAGTCTTCGCGCCTACGATTAGGCCAATGCCGATCCAGACAAAAAATGCCTGAGGTTTCCTTAGTTAGATCAGGTCAGGTTATGGGGGGGTTGAAACACACGTAAAGAAACATTCCACCACGACGCCCAAGCTTTTCAGTAGCAATTCCGGAGAATGGGGCGCCGACCATGTTGCCCTGTTACATGATGTCACGATGACAGTTGGTCTGCGGCTACATATAGAATGCTTACCACGTTATATATGCTGAAAACAATGCTGGTCGATGCACCAACTTCATGCAGGCCAAAATAGCCTAAGTACTGGCTCATCGTGTTGATAGTACTCATGATAGATCCATCAAAACCGTTCGCCATGGAGCAACAGTACGGGATGACAAGGCATATATAGAGCCTGATTGCATTCCAACTCCAAGCCTTCCACTTATATTCAGCTTCAAGACGCGCATAGTCGATGTTTCCACCGGCGACGACGGCACCTTCTTTGACCACGATATGTGCGGCGACAACCTCGTCAGAGCCAAACGACTCCTTGTGCTCGTCCTCAAAGACCTCAGTCGGGGTTGGCAAAGTAGCTTGCGGTGTTGCCATACCAGGAGATCGTTAAGCAGATTCCTGTGGGAGACTGTTGACAAACGCGACGGTATTTGAGTGTGACGGGAGTCCGTCAAGGCGCCTTTGGTGCCTGATACGTATGCGGGGTAGAATTTCTGAAGACAAGCCGATCCAGAAGTCACCTCCACAGTATCCCATGACCTTCATCCTCGATGCATTGAGAAAAAGTATGTACCTATCTCTCTTGCACAAGATGCGAAAGAGAAGCAGGAAAACACTCAATGCCGCGCCGGATCTTCGGGACGAGCCCACTCGAGAATCCTGAATCCCCGTGCCAAGCCAACAATACAGCAGCCAGTCTATCGGAAGCCATCCCGTAGTTGAACGCAACAGAATGCGGAAAGAACCGATATAGCTCGCTAGAAGGAAGCACCATCATCTTCGAACGAGCATGGAGATATGACCGCATTTGCCAAAAGGGACATCGCCGTTGAAAGTCAACCTTGTTCGGAACTTCGTTTGTCCAACGCTGAATGCTAGTAGGAAACAAGAGTCGTCCCGAGCGATCCGAAGTGCTCTTATTGGCAGATGCGGAGATGACCGAGAGAAGAGTGCGCATGGTGCATGGTCACCGGTAACAAGGACACATTGATTGAAAACCGATTCCGGGGTAAAAGTGCCCGGCCACGTGCTTCCCCACAATCGCACCCCGCATTGTTCCAACCTTAATCAAGAAAGCACCACGAGAGACTCGGTCCATCGTCCCGAGAAGTCGAGAAGAGGAGATTGGACCGATGTTAATCCGCAAGTTATTTTCCCGTCTTCTTGGATCCGTATTTGTCGAAAGGAGTTATGCGGACATTCGCTGATAGAGCACCTTGGCGATGATATGCTATAGCATCATGCCAAGCTCTTTTCTTCCCTCCTTATGCTCTCTTCATCTTGCTGGTCACCTCTCTCCCAAGCTTATACCGCAAAGGCTGGTCTGATGGCGGAGCTCGGGAAAACGCGGACAGGTGTGAACTTGGGACTAAACTGTTCCGTGATGCGCAGTGTGTTAGCACCTTGCGCAGGCTCCAAGTCACTGGGCACAATTCTCACGATAGGCTGCAGACAATCTGCATTGCATTGGCTTGGAGTAGTGCTCTCGCTATCTCGTTCTCCTGTTCCCCGTCCTACTTCGAAGCTCACTTAACCGCCGCTCGCTCGGCACATCTCTACTGGACGTCAACACCCGAATCGCTGATCATGCCCTTGTCCGAGAAGACCGCGACGGACTTGGCGAACCCCTTAGCATTCTTGAAGAAGACGACGTCACCCTTGTCCTCGACGAACCTGCACTCCTTGTATGACACCCAAAAGGACTTGAACATGTTCTCCTTGCTCTCCATGTATGCAGGCCCGAGGCGAGCCTTCAGCGCGCGTGTTGCTTCCCAGGCATGATAGTGCGGGATCTTGCTGTGCACATGGTGGGAAACGTGCGTCTCGGCGATACCGTGGAGGAACCAGCCACCGATGGGGCCCATCAAGGTGCGATCCATGGTCGCCAGGGCGCCGCGGGGGAACGTCCAGGCACCAGCCCGGTAGTGGGGGAGGAGGGGATCGGTGTGTTGGAGGAAAGTGATCATCACCAGCCAGCTGTGAAATCGTCAGTGCTGCTCTCTAGCAAAATTTAGTGTGCTTACTGGTTGACCCAGAGATAGATCGGCAGGTAGAACAGGGCAACTTCGGCAATGCCGCGGTAGTATGCCCACGTCGCCAAAGCTCCAAGCCAGAGGGCAATCCCGATATCTGACGCAACGATCTGCCAGTAGTGACGAGCGTCGAAGATGACGGAGTTGGGATTGAAATCTGGCACGAAGCTGTTAGCCTGCAGCATCTGGAACGCATGAGGTGACTTACGGTTGCTGCCCGCAGGGTAGCTCAACTGCCCAGAGATGTTGGCTATTAAGTACGTCTGCCAGCCCCCGAGCTGCTGGATGAGGAGCTTGTAGACCTGGTAAAGCGGAGTCTCCTCCAGTGCCTCCCTCAGCTCCTTCTGCCTGCTATCGGCGATCCAGCGCCCCTCACGATCTTCCCTGTTCTCGTCGAATGCTGGTAGGCGGTGTTCTGACCGTGTGATGGGAACGAAGACCTGGTCGCGCGTCATGTGGCCTGTGGCGGCATGATGCCTCCCGTGGGAGATACGCCACGAATGGTACGGTACTCCCAGACTGTATGCGCGTCAGTGCTGACAAACCGGGAAGGATGAAAAGGGGCATACGAAGAATGCAGCACGAATCCAACGGCATTGTTCAGCGTCTTGCTCTCCGAGAACGCCTGATGCCCGCACTCATGCGCAAGAACCCACAGGCCTGTGGCTGCCAGACCTCCTGCGAACCAGTACGCGCTCCAGAGGGCGAATTGGGCCCCGTAGTAGTAGTATGGGGGCAGGTCGAGCGTCTGGAGGAAGACGCAGCCCTTTGTCACGCCGTATGTGAGGGCAGCGAGGAGGGAGAAGTCCCAGATGCTGCATATCATCTTGAGTGTGAGACAACATTCTGCACGAGAGGTACTGACACGTAAAGGAAGGAGTAGAACGCGTTGCGCTTGAAGCAGTGTGCAGGGATGACGTCGAGGAGATCCTTGATTGTGAAGTCGGGGACGACATACTTCTGCATGTTCTGGGAGACATGTATATGCTCTCCGTCTACTGTGTGGTCAGGGATTGCGGGTGGGGTTGCAGCCATCTGTCGTGTCGCGAGCTGGAAGTCTAATATTCAAGAATTCTAAGAGTCTATGAACGATCCTTGAAGAGAGCAAGGCTTTTGAAGAGAATGAAATGCGAGCAAGTCGATGATGGTTGCGGGTGGGAGGGAGGGAGGAGGGAGGGTATGTGTATGCCGCAAAAGAATGACAAGAGAAGAGCAGCACAACTCCTATGGTTGCCCACCCGCCCGGAGCTTTGCGCTCTCTCGGCCCACCCACAAAATTAGGTTGGGGCAAATTATTAGCTTCCGAGTCAGATCGAAAGTTCCTTCCCCGCGGCCAAAATCCCGGAGAATTTATTCCGTTCGTTGCCGATGGTATCAGGGGCTGTGATATACTTGCGTCCCCTGACATTGTTAATCACCATATTACCACGAAGACGGTCAGAATACATATTAATTGGGACCATCTGATTCCTTACTGGGTTATCATCAATGTGACCAATGTGACCTTTTGACAAATTATCAGCACCAGCTTCTCATATATATTCCTCGGGCACCGCAGCCTCTTCGGTCTTCCCATCCCGTATTCGTCGGCACCGAACGCTCTCCCTCTCCTCGCGACCCACCGCGCCAGCAGACGACCCCAACGTTATCTAGTTCGCGACCGGCGAGAAAAACCGCAGGAGACAGAAAAACCGGGAAACACCTAACCGTGTGTGGTAGTTACTGATCAGAGATGACCGGCAAACTCTAGGTTGTTCTGTCAAACACTCGTAGTTGGCAACCTCTGGTACTTTGGCGTTCATTCGGATGGTCAAGTCACCGATCTGCTGCGGTTTGTTCTCTCGCCTCGCAAGATCGTACCACATCGCAGTGGAACCTGCTTCAGTCGGCGTTATATAACAAGCAATAGGGTAGACAATGTATAGTGTACAGTGGTCATGCCTCATTCTCCGCAGCCTCCTCATCCACTGGCGTGACCCCATCCTTATCCTCTTCAACCCCTTTACCTCTCACTCTCACCCCCTCAAACTTCTTTCTAAGCGCCTCGTACCTGTGCCTCATGCTCTCCCCCACACTCCTCCAAACCCTCTCAAACGCTTCCTCAAAATGACGTCGGTCCACATAGATCCCCTCCGCCTCCGCTTGTTCCGGAAGAGACTGTTCCGTACTCGGTCCATGTAGTTCCTGATCTCCAGATTGCATTGCTTCGCCCAAAGCATATCGTAATGCTGTACTTGCAGCCTCGGTAACGAGTGCAGTGACGTCGGCACCGCTCATCCCATCTGACTTATCGGCCGCTAACAGCATTTCAACGGCTTTCCATTCCTCGCCGTCTAGGCCGCCCCTGACAGGAACTTTCTCTCTCTGCCGTTCGGCCGATTTCCACTGCTGGGTAGTGAGGGGAATCCTTCGCGTTTTGACGAAGGCGTGATCAGGGGGATCGCTGTCATGAAGTCTGCCGGAGTGAGTGAAAGGCCGGCGAGCGCTTCGGGTGAGAGTGGGTGCGGGATGGAGAAGAATATTGAGGAGAATGTTGATGACACGTTAGGTTTCGTTGCGGGAACGAGCTGTGCATCATCCATTGACACGTCGCCTTCTCCATTTACTTCGACAATGGGGACCGTGGGCGGTGCTCGGATAAGCTCATTGAAAATCCTATCGGCAGCGCATTCTCCAGCAGCAGTATTAATGAGCGCTTCGAGATCATCACCGACGAAAGCAGGTGTGAGCTTGGCAAGCATCCGGAAGCCACGTCACGTGACAAGCTTAAGGTGAGCTTCTCGGCTGGTAGACGCATAATTTGTACTCGAGCATATTCTCGTCTGGTGTATGTCGAACACTCGAGATCGCATCGTCTTGGTCGATGTCAGGCACAATCGATCGGATCAGATCAGCTTGTAGTGGCGATGACCGAAGAAACTCTTCCCCCCGCGGCAGCAATTCAATGATACGTGGCATTGTTCCGTTCTGACACAAGGACAACCCCCCGCCCCACTAGCAGTTGTACTTGCTTACCTGCAAGGATGTATACGCGTGATATTCAACCCATTGATCTCGACAAACGAGACGGCGCAAAGGACGTACTGTGCTTGGCTATCAAAAGTCGGGACTGGGACATTAAGGCTCAGCTGGATGCCATCGAAGCTGTTGTCGCAGTCGTCTATCCTGGGTCTCTGTGGACAGCCAAACAAGTTGAGGAGCAAGGAATGAACAATATTGTATGTCGATATCTCTACCACTTCCCTCTCTTCCTCCGCTCTTATACTCAAGTAACCAGGTGTATCTGGCCACACAGGTACAAGGTCAAAAGTCGCTCCCCCACAAGTTGGCCAGTCTGGACCGAGTGATTGTACGGATCGCACACAAGAGGAACCATGATACCCCCAAGGACTTTGAGGCGGAGGTGCGCTCATAGTATCATGAAGCCCATTAGCATCTACTCACCGCAGGACCCAGATTGCAGCGATGCGCCACGTATACTGTCACACACAAATCCCTGTACCCAAGGTGTTGGCCTATTCAATTGATGATCACATTTCAGTCATGGAGTTCATTGTGCGTATCATCTGAGATTTGTCGTTAGTGGTGCTGACTCAATCTCTCCAGTCTGAAGGAATGCGCCTGAATCGTGCATGGCCAAAGCTCACCCCAATGGCCAGAAAGCAAACTGTCCGTGACTATGCCAGAATTATTTCCGAGCTGCACAAAGTGGACGGCTACAAAGGAATCGGCTCACTGCAGATTGAGAGCGGCTGCGGACTGACTCCCCTGAGGCCGCCGTCACTCCCCAACTCCGATCCTAGCACAAAGCCGCTGGAAACGACGTTCAAGAATGCAGAAACCCTCTTGAAGACGGTCTTGCAGACGCGATCAGATTATCTTAAGCAGGCCGACCCGAATGACAGAAAGGGCCTTCCTTATTGGGCGGACTTGAAAGACGCCCAAGAAGTCTATGAGGCGCTGCTTGAGCGACTTCCGCGAATTTGCCGCCCTGTAGACGATTGTCCCCGGATGTGTTTAGTGCACCCGGATTTGGAAAGCTGCTTTGTTCTCACTTCAACTAGCGTGCTTTGTGTCTGAGGGGAATTTCTAGGAATATTATCGTCAGGCCCTCTGACGGTACCATTGTGGCCGTGATCGACTGGGAAAAGGTCAACATACTTCCCGCCGCTCTTCTTTCGTGGCTACCACTTTTCTTGACCGAGGGACTCTCAAAAACAGAGTCTGTAGCTGCCGTTCAGGCGTACCGCCAAATTATCAAGGAAACTGATCCGGATCTCCTCGTCTATTTCGATCCCAGCTACGACGATTTCCGGGAGGTCGCGTGGGTGGCGGCGATGGATGTGTGGTACAACATGGAGACCAGGGAGATCATGAGTATAGTTCAAAGGACCCCCTAGAGTTTGGGGGTCGTCCTCGTCAGTGACTGCCACACGCGGTCAGACGTTTCCCGTGTTTTCAAGTCCTGTCTCCTGTGGTTTTGCTCGGTTGCGAACTAGATAGCGTGGCAAAAATTGCGGTTGTCTGTCAGTGCTGGTGCGAGATGTCGTCTAGAATGTGGTTCTGCGTCAAGCCATCGTCCAGAATGTGGTTAGGGTGTCGTTGCATCTACAATATGGTGAGGGATGTGGATCGGGACATGTCACAACACGCCAACATACTGCAGAATGAGTCCGTGCAGATCTTCGTTCATCTCTGTCCTGACCACCATGGCCGTTGTCCTCAACCAAAAGTTCAACACCTTGCTCGACGCGTCAAATGCTCTGATCAACCACTCGAAGGAGCAAGCAGCCTCGCACCGTGTGAAGGAAAGGAGGAAGGGGGTACTTGCTGGGGGATGCCGCTTCGAGGAGTGCCTGTTCAGTGCCAGAGTTGTTGAGGATGGGACGGAGTTAGTGGTGCGACGTATTGTTCCGACACATACCTGTCAAGCATTTGCACCCAAGCCTCGAGCAGCCACAAGCCGAATCACCTACCTTGTTCCTGAGCTGAGAAAGACGCTCTCAGTCACAGAGAAGGTATCGACTGCCACCATCATTGAGATGCTCCAGCGCCAGAGCATTATTGTATCCAAGCAGCAAGCACGTCGGGCACGTCGCATCATTGCTGGTGAGACCATCTCACAGCAAGTGACCGAATTTCAGAAACTTCCGGCATATGCAAACCACCTGCGAGCATGTGATCCTGATGCAACAGTGGACCTTACCCTCGACTCCAATAATCGTATCAGCCTGCTCTTCATCTGTCCATCCCCAGCCAAGAATGCATGGCGTACAGTGCGTCGCTTTGTTGCAGTAGATGGCACATTCACCAAGACGGCATTCAACTATATTGTCCTCTTTGCAGTTGCATATGATGCCGAAGATCACCTTCTCATGCTTGCTTGGGCGGTGGCACCAAAAGAAGATATGGAGATATGGGGGAGATTCCTCCGACTACTCCGTGAAGCTCTTCCAGGACTCAACCTCCCAACCACAGTCCTCATATCTGACCGTCAAAAGGGGCTCCTCAAGGCAATACAAGAAGAGCTCCCGCTTGTTGATGAATCGTATTGTGCACAACATATCTGCGCAAATGCCATTAGCCGATATGGTCCAACAATTGAAAGCTATACCCGATGACTTTTCCGCTCAAAGACTGAGAAGGCATACCAGGAGAACCTTGATCGAATCCGATGTGACTTCACCACTGAAGCTGGTGACTACTTTGCTGCAATCGATCCGACCTGTTGGGTAGAGTACGCATTCAACTCCCCAAGATTCAATCGAGTCAGCTCAAATGCCGCAGAGATCATGAATGCTGTCTTCGTTGAAGCGCGTGGGTTTCCAGTACTCCATCTCCTTGACCGGATCTGGACAAAGCAAGCAGAGTGGTTTTGTGAGCGGAAAGAACGAGCAAGTCAGTTACCTGCTGGCTATGTCCCTCTCTACCAAGCAACCCTTGCCCAGCGCTGTACTGCAGCTCGTCGCTACAAGCTCCTCCCATCAAGTACTGTTGCTGCTCTTGTCCGGCCCACCCTTGATCCAGAAGGGGATGAGCATGAAGTCCTCCTTGAGCCCACACTCCGAAGCGGCTACTGTACTTGTCGTGACTTCCAACAGATGCTCATCCCCTGTGCACATGCTATTGCACTGTGTCTCCGTTTCAACGTGGATCCTGGTCTGTACATGGACGATGCATACCTTGTCTCCTCCCTTCAAGAAACCTATCACATGCCATATCCGCCTATCCGCCTCTCTGAGCTCCAAGCTCACAGCCAGGTCAATGCCCCACCACTCAAGAAGCCCCGTGGACCAGTAGTACACAAGCGGAAGGAGGCAGGAAGGAGACGACTGAAAGCGAGCACATAGATAACAGTAGCCAATGTCGAACCACATTGTAGACGTGTCAAGACCCTAACCGTATTCTGAGCCATGCCTTGATGCGGAGCCGTATCCTAGATGACATCTCGTGCTGGTGCGGTGGGTCGTGAGAAGGGGGATAGCGTGAGGGGCCGACGAATACGGGATGGGAAGACCGAAGAGGCTGCGGTGCCCGAGGAATATGAGAAGCTGGTGCTGATAATTTGTCAAAAGGTCACATTAATGATGATAACTCAGTAAGGAATCAGCTAGTCCCATGATACATATATGCTGACCGTCTCCCTGGAAACATGGTGATTATCCGGTGTGTGCATGGGTCTGACATCGGCAATGAACGGTAATATGGACTGACTCCCTGCTTCATCTTCCAGCCAGTTGTCATCACCTGACAAGGAGACAACCCGACACGGTTCACATTCGAAGGCTGAAGTTACCCCAGTAGGCAATGCTTCACATCCCGAGGAAGCTATCTGCGTTGTCATCGTGTGTCCACTGAACCTTCTCCTCCACCAGCTACCCCATATAGTTGCTGGACGACCTATCGAAGGCGGTGATGTGTTGCCAACGTTGGAGATCAGTAATGTTGCACTTCTCGTGCCGGAGCGATGCGGTCTGAGGATACTCAATAATCCAAGTGTCAATGTATCGATATGGGGGCCAACAAGTGCTGTATGTATAAGAGCTCAAGAAAAGGTTGAGACATCACTCCCTGTCTACCTCCTGCCCACCCTACATGAGTTCTCATGCACTATAGGACTTTGTCACATATCCTCACATACATACACTGAGGATACATGACAAAGTCCTACAGCGCATGAGAGCTCACATAAGGTGGGGAATGGTCCAGTCCAGTCCAGTCCGGTCCTGGATGGTCCCAGATTTTTGGCAATAGTTGGTCCCTGTCCAGTCCTGTGATGGTCCGGTCCTCAGACGGTCCAGTCCAGGACTGGATTGGCCGGACCGCAGTCCTCAAAGTCCGGTCTAGGACCGATGCCATCCCTAAACAACTCCAAGCCTCTGGTACGTGTCCAGGTGACTCCTGTGAACTCTCACTGATAATAATATTCCCAGTACCAACCTGGTGAGATGCTACGGTTGGGGTTGAGGCTCTCGCCGTTGGAGTTGTGGTCGGGTACACGACCGCTTTCGGTAATATTCTGATCAAGTACAAAGACGGGAAGGGTGCAGAGTTGCGAATTGCCATTGGAACTGACCAAATCAAGACCAGAGTCTGAACGATGTTAAACATATGCAGTACCTACACAAATGTTTCTCCGAACTACAAAACCCCTAAATAGATATGGACTCATGTGATCGATATCGTGTCAGCTGTGCATCTCCTTACTCCTCATCCAGCATGACCCCATCCTTATCCTCCTCAATGCCCTTCCCTCTCACTCTCACCCCCTCAAACTTCCTTCTAAGCGTCTCATACCTGTGCCTCATGCTCTCCCCCACACTCCTCCCAACCCTCCCAAACGCTTCCTCAAAATGCCGTCGCTCCACATAGATGCCCTCCGCCTCCGCTTGTTCCCGAAGAGACTGTTCCGTACTCGGTCCATGTAGTTCCTGATCTCCATTTTGCATCGCTTCGCCCAAAGCATACCGTAATGCTGTACTGGCAGCCTCGGTAATGAGCGCAGTGATGTCGGCGCCGCTCATCCCATCTGACTGATCGGCCGCTAACAGCATTTCAACGGCTTTCCAATCCTCGCCGTCTAGGCCGCCCCTGACAGGAACTTTCTCTCTCTGCACCACCGTCCGGCCGATTTCCACCCTCTCATCACTCTTCGGCAAGTCGACATATACGAGCTTGTCGAACCTCCCTGGTCGGAGAAGGGCAGGATCGATCATATCCGGCCTGTTGGTAGCTCCGATCACGTAAATCGCTTTCCGCTGCGAGAGCCCATCGAGCTCCGCAAGCAGGGTGTTAACGATATTTGTACTTGCTTCCGAGAGCTTGTCCGACCGGCGAGGCACGAGCGCGTCAATCTCGTCAAAGAAGATGACACATGGTGAGCTAGCTCTAGCGCGGGCGAACACCGCGCGCACAGAGCGCTCGCTTTCTCCGACGTACTTGTTCAGCAATTCAGGACCTTTGACAGCGATGAACCCCGCTCGGCCTTCGCTGGCTACCGCCCGGGCTAGGAGGGTTTTCCCGTTCCCCGGCGGACCCCAGAGGAGCACACCGCGCGGTGCAGAGATCCCAAGACGCTTGAACACCTCCGGCCGTCGGATAGGCTGCACGATCGCCATATGCAGTTCTTGTCGTACGCCATGTAGGGCGCCGATATCGGACCAGGAGGTGCTGGGTGGTGAGGGGAACCCTTCGCGTTTTGACGAAGGCGTGATCAGGGGGATCGCTGTCATGAAGTCTGCCGGAGTGAGTGAAAGGCCGGCGAGCGCTTCGGGTGAGAGTGGGTGCGGGATGGAGAAGAATATTGAGGAGAATGTTGATGACACGTTAGGTTTCGTTGCGGGAACGAGCTGTGCATCATCCATTGACACGTCGCCTTCTGCATTTTCTTCGACAATTGGGACAGTAGGCGGCACTTGGATAAGCTCGCTGAAAATCCGATCGGCAGCGCATTCTCCAGCAGCAGTAATGAGCGCTTCTAGATCAGCACCGACGAAACCCGGTGTGAGCTTGGCTAGCATCCGGAAGTCCACATCACCCGATAAGGTGAGCTTCTCGGCTTGTACGCGCAGAATCTGCTCTCGAGCATTCTCGTCCGGTATGGGCATCTCAATCTCGAGATCGAATCGTCCTGGTCGACGTAAGGCAGAATCGATTGAATCAGGCCGGTTTGTAGCGGCGATGAATATGACAGGCTTGTTGTCGAGCTTCTCCCACGACATTTCTGAGACAGGTCAGCGAGCATACAACGAAGAGCATTTAGCGTACCATCCATGCAGGTCAGCAGCTGAGCGACAATCCGACGCTCCATCTCCCGCTGTGCGTTATCTCGTTTCGGTGTGATGGAATCTATCTCGTCGAAGAATAAGATGCATGGTGCGAGTTTCTGCTCGTAATATTAGCACACGTGAAGTGCTGTATGATCGCTACGTACTGCGGCCTCTTCGAAGTACCCTCTTAACGCTTTCTCCGACTCTCCAGATGTCCCCGCCACCACACTCGGCGCGCTCACGGGTATGAACGGGACGCCCAGCTCCCCAGCGACAGCGTTCGCCAACAGAGTCTTTCCACATCCGGGTGGACCATGCAGCAGCACTCCTCTCGGCGGTTTGGTTCCTAGTCGGAGGTACAGCTCTGGGAACCGAAGCGGTCGTCCAATGGCACGCAAAAGCTGGTCAATCTGTGCCTGTACGCCGCCTAATTGAGATAATCGGACTGATGGAGGTGGGCGCTCCTGGATCGGTGTCGGCTTAGGTCGTTTTGAACTGCTCGCTTTAGCGACCGGGGCAGGTCTCTTCCGGGACGAGCTCACGGGTAAATCGGTAACAGTTGCTTGAGCTAAGTTAAACGGGGCGCTCGTTTCAGGTGGAGGCGTCGGTGGTTGAGAAGGAGGGGTGCCAGGGGCGGTAGGTAATCCCTCTGCGATCTCCGGAGGTACCAAGTCGGGTCCAGGCTGCAACGCATCGGTCGGAGCTACAAGTGGGACAGGAATCGTGGGAGAAGAAATAGAGTTAAGATTTATTTTTGTTCTTTGTCGATGTGATGACCATAGGGAAGTTACTGAGGAATTCAGCGCCATGTTGGCCAATTGCCCTTGAGTTGCACAAGTCACGACCTCCGTGCCAAAACATTTTGTGGGCCCTGAGTGGCGGTGCTAGGGTCCGCTTATGAGGGCATCCAGGTTTTGGGGCACATCTGCACTCTGGACTCTGGATACAGATGTCAGGGTCCTAAGCTTAGTAATTTAATCCCGCTCCGCGTCAAGCGGGCAGGGCAGGTGCATTGCTCAGCAATTCAGTAGCCGGTGCTGCCTAACACCGAACATGTAAGTCCGATAGATACAATTAGTTAGTGCTCTATCTAGATGTCATGTAATTATTAATTTATACTACTACACAAAAAAAAGAAAACAAAGGACTTGGAGGACATCACCTCCAAGCCCGTCTATTGTATTTCTACACAGTCAATTCACCAATGACTATGGTTCATGGCCCTTCTCTTACTCTCCCTCTTCATCTGACTCCACCCACCAAGCCTGCTCATCCATCTCCACCTTGCCATCCTTCAGACATCTGTCATTCTTCCTCTGGGCATGCAGCCAGAACCTCGCCCATGTACTCCCTGGCCATTTGCTGAACCTTTTGATGAGCTTCTTCAGGCTGGCAGACTCCAACAACTTGGCATGTTCATACCAAGTTTTGTACTTTCCCTCAAATCCATACACCTCCTTGAAGGCTTGCCCCCAAAGAATGTGGCCTAGTGTAGCCTTGTCTGTATAGCTACAGATGTGGGTGATGTTGCATGTGACTTCATTAAAAGTCCACAACCCAGGCCACATCTTGTCCAGCACCTCCAGGAGCAGAAGTTGGGCAGGGGAGGATGACAGTGATGGGTGCAGGCTCTGGCAGTGGCAAAGTCAGGTCAATGGTGCCTTCCCAGTCCATTGCCATTGGCATGGCTGCTGCAACGCCATTGATCATGTCCTCCACATCCGGCAAATTGTCGGCATTGAGTGTAACCACTCCACTACCCCAGTGTGGACACTTAGGGTTGCTCAGCTTCACATCCTCCACCATCCTGGGCCCAGGTTTGGCATTCCTCAGGTGTACCGGAGCTGGGGATCCATCATTTATGGCCAGTTGTCTCCTCTGGGATGAGCTTTGGGGAGTAGGCATCACAAAGTTACCAGTCAGAGGCAATGATGGTGGGAGGAGTGGGGATGGAGTCTGCACCAGGGGATGCTTTGATCCTTGCTTATGGTCTCAAACCACAACAGGCAGCGCCCTGCCCAGTTCTTCAACTACCTGGCACCTGTCCTCGTTCACTCTGCCCAGCAGGCAGATCAATGACTCATCCTTTCTGACCTGCACCAGACCCTCCCTTCCCTGACAGATCCATGTCCCCTGCTGCGATTCGAGGAACTTTGCATAGGTGATGTTCTCAAACTTCATCCCAAGGTCAGAGCTCAGCTCCAAGCCCACATGACTTGGCCATTGGCTCATCCTTGTCCACAGCTTCCCTCCAGTGGGAGACACTTGCAGGGAGAACCAGTGGACCTGTGTCTTAAGTGGGAGTTAGAGAAAAGTCATTGTGTTAGTAGTTAGCTGCTTACTGAGGTGAACACAATCAGTCCAAACACCATCTCTAGCATCTTCTCCATCTCCATCACATGCCATTGGCATTCCAGAGTAGCTGCCCATCTGCCATCCATTTCACAGTACAGCCCATGTGGGGATGGACCATGGAAGGCTTGCATCAATGGTCCAGCCATCATGCTGACTTTGACATTCTGCTCAAATGCCTCAGTGTGCCCCCCCCTTTCAACTTGCTTACCCTTTCCTTTTCCTCCTGCTGTCCCACCCAGAGCCATGACCTGCCCTGCCTGCCCCCAGGCTGACTGATCTGCCATCCCATCCCTCTGCCCAACCTCCAACACTTCATCTTCCATCCCTTCCCTATCTCCTCCATTCTCCCCATCCTCCCATTCATCCAACCCATTGACTTCTCTTGCTTCCCCACCTCCTTCAGTCTTTTCTGCCTCAGGCTTGTGGACAGGGCAGCCCACTGCACTGTGACCAAACTCTTTGGACTTTCTCATGTCCCTGCAGCACTTGGCACACCATTTCTTGCGGCAAGCTTGGCAACCTGGTCCCTTGCAGAGAGGACACTTGGGTCCTCCCTTTTGGGGACCATTCACTGGTTGACTCAAGCCTACTGGGCTTGAACTCCATTGTGCCTGGGCTTTGTCAACCATGTGCTTGACAATGTCATCTGGGTGCAGCCTCTGGGTATGAAATCAGAAGCTCTTCAGGTTATGTTTCCTACACTGCATGAATGATGTCAGTGTGGTTCAAACTACAGGGTGCAGAACTTATGAGGGTGTATACAACCCCATACTTCTCTGGCTTCCCCCCCTTTCTGTCCAAATGCACTAGAGGCACCAGTGCTTCAGTACTTCTGGGTGCTGAACACTGGATTGTGGCCCCAATGTGCTTCACCTTCTGTTAGGGCAACACAGGCTGACTAAGTCTGCTCACCTAAGAGTGCCAAGAGTCTAAGCAGGCAACAAGGAAGTGGAGTAGACCTGATGACTAAGACCTATCTACAGTATAGGTACCTGTGGATGATCCTAAGTGACCAAGTCTGAAGAGACAGTCCTGGGCAGAGTAGGCC
>NW_024467220.1:590237-647715 GCF_000292625.1 Dacryopinax primogenitus | reverse complement strand
CCTGTGCATGGCTGTGCATGACCTCATATGACCTCATCCTTGGTCATATGACCTGATCACCTGACTAGGCTGAGTAAGCAAGATGTTCTAGCAGGTTCCACCACAGAGGTATAAATATAAGGCCTACTCTGCCTGGGACTGTCTCTTCAGACTTGGTCTCTTAGGATCATCCACAGGTACCTATACTGTAGATAGGTCTTAGTCATCAGGTCTACTCCACTTCCTTGTTGCCTGCTTAGACTCTTGGCACTCTTAGGTGAGCAGACTTAGTCAGCCTGTGTTGCCCTAACAGTAATCTGATTAGTCATACATAGTCTACAGTGCACTGGCAGGCTTCAAGTGAGGAGCAAAACCTCAATGCTCCAAGCCCTCTATGATTGCCTCATTCCTCACCTTGATCACCTCGTCAAGGAAGAACTCAAATTGAATGGCACTCATATCTCAAAGCTGACCCTGATACTTGCATATCCATGCATTGGTCTGCTTGCATGCCAAGGAGTTGAACATCCAGGTTTTGGATGCTGGATCATACAACTCAGGGAAAGATGCCGGATTGCAGTGAGTGCTGCAATAGATGTTGTTGTCTGCATGCTTTGCCTTGTAGTGGAAGACATCCACCACAAGGGCAGTCTCCTTGAAGTGCTTGGCTTCTGGTCAGCCTACAAGATATTGGCCTAGAGTGCAGTTGTTGTCAAAGAACAACACCTCAGGCATGGCCTTGCATGTGAGGAATATGGACATGAGGAAAGGCTGAGAAGTGAAAGGTTAGTGTTTGCTCTACAGATGCATGAACTTTGCTGACTGCAACTGAGGACATGCCCTCTGAACCATAGAAGGTTGCCTGAGCAAGTACAATGCCACATGGATGGACCACAAGCTGTTTGTTGTGTGTCCTGTGCCTGCCAAAGTGCAAGCCTTTGTACTTAGGCTTGGCAGCAGCCTTGCTCCTTCTCCTTCCTCTTCTCTTTCCCCTTTGCCGGCCCTTCACCAACCGGTAGGGTTTCCCCATTGTCCGGAAACTGCACCTGCAGTTGCACCTGCTCGTCCTGCGCCTTGTCCTGTGCCTTGTCCTCCTTGTCCTCCTTGTCCTCCTCCTCCTGCTCAGCTGGTCTTGGGTGATAGTGGCCATGGCCAATCTCATTGCATTGGTATGCCTCACATCAATGCTGTTGGAGCAAGGCATACAAATTGCCAGCAGCACAGTATGCTGTCTCTCGTGCAGCATGCTCTTCCAGATCACAGGTCTGCATGTCCAGTTGTGTAGGAGCATTGCAGCCTTGGAAGATGCAGATGTATTCAAGATGGGTGTGGGGAATGCAGAAGCAGGTGCAAGAACTAGGAAGAGGGAGAGGACAGTTGTGGACAGCGCAGCATGGGTGGCCAATAGCTATGCCATCTGTGATGTCACAACTCATAATGTCTGTAGAGGTTGAGTAATGCAACTGGATGATTCAGTGCACTCACAGGGATGCCCATTGTGCTGGATGGTCTTGGTGCACTTGGAGCACACATGTGCCCAGTGGGGCTGGCTGGTGTAGGCCATGAAAGCATTGCGCTCTTGCATGGTGTATTTGAGTCAGTCATACTGGTGCTGGGCATCATTGGGAAGGTGGAGAATGCTGCCCTGCTTGGCATGGTGGAGAAGCAAAGCATAAAGGTCAAAAAGGTTGGATATACTTTCACCTCAAAGGAGGGATGGGCAATATTGACCTTGCTGCCTGACGCTGGCATTTGCCAGCATCAGGTTGTATATGTCTGCATTTGCAGATGAGGATGCACTATCCCTGTGTCAGTCTCTGCTAGTCCTAGGGATGATGACACACTTGGCAAGAAAAAAGAAGAGATTGCCATCCAGCAGCCCCTCTGGGAAGAGGTACACACTAGAGGGGAGGGAAGGAAAGGGAAGAACAAATGGATAGATGTGCATACTGGGTGTGGATGGTCTGCATGCGAAAGAGACAGAAGAGATGGTCTTCAAAAGCCATGTGCTTTTCAGCTTGAAGGACAGATGGCATGCTGCTGTAGTAGACCTGAACCTCCTCTGCTGCTTGCTTCTCATGGTAGAAGTTGAGGTAGTAGGTCGTCCTACATATCCTGCAGTGCAAGAATATGAGGATGATGGGGATTGTACCCTGGGCCAGCATGTACAATGTGGCAAAGTGCTGGTTGTGAAGGGTCAACATGGCATGCATGCCAGTGCAAACATGGTGGGGACAGGCATCCCTAAGGCATATTTGGGTCAGGGGGTAGAAATGTTCGATGCCTAGTAGTATATAGATGAATGGGAGATAAGGGAATGAAAGGAGGAGCTCACCCAGGTTGTATTTCTGCACAAAGCGCACAAAGAAAGGGAGGGGATCTACCAGAGGGCCAGTAGGACACATAGGATCCCTGTCAGGTGTCCAAGCAGTCCACTGAAGAGCTTACCAGAGGACAGGAATGTGCCCTGGTGGGAGCCCAAGTGAATCAGAGAGGAAAGCTGTGATGGTGTTCAGTATTGCAGCCAGGGGAGTGTTGAGGTGTTTGATGCCAGGGATTTCTTGCCAGGTGATGCATGTTTGGAGGTGCTGGCAGAGGGTGATGAAGAGGAGGGCTTGCTGGATGGTGAGTCACAGCAAGGACTCGTGTGCTGCCAAAAGCTGGTGAATGAGGTTGAGGAGTAACATGGTGGGTGGGGGAGTTGGTATGAGGAGAGGAGGGGAGGGGAGTCAAGGGAGGGAGGAGTCAGTGAGGGGAGTCAAGGGAGGGCAGAGTCAGTGAGGGGCAGTGGATTGGCAGCAAGCTCGGCTGGTTGGACAACAATGAGCATGACTGGTGCCATTTGTTGGGTATAGTAGATAACTGGTGACAATGTACATAATGTAGGAGTACAATGGAATAATATTATGTCAGCTGAGTAAGATATGTACAGTAAGCAAAAAACACTGCCACGTACCCCGTCCAGAGTCCAGAGTCCAGAGTCCAGAGGACCCTGCCCCAAAACTCGTATGTACTGCCGCTTATGATTTTGACGTCGTTTATGTCTAGCCTTCTTTGCTCCAGTCCTCCGAAGCACTCTTTCAGAATGTTGGTTGGTCACAAGCGGCACTTTCGATATGGATTTGACTCGCAGCTTGCTCCCGTGGCGCATTCAATTTATCTTATGCTATAGTTGAAGGCGATAAGCATCTAATGGTCTTGTTTGGCTATCAGTAGGATCCTGCCATGGCCCGGAACCAGCCGGCGTACAGATTATCAACAGTCCTATTCTGCGCAGGTGACGTTTCTGGAGATAACCTTCTTTCAGAGGAATCCCGCACCATTTGATGTCTATGGAAACTGTTATGCGATCCGTCTGTCTAATCTGAGCCACCCACGTGCAAGTCATCGACTGCAGCACTGCGGTACATGACAGTTCGGGGTTGCATATTCTCAGGACCAGGAACCGCATTCATGTGAGGTTCCACCTTGCTTGTTTGAATTATATCGAAGAGGTAGCTCATTTTCTGCTGTCAGGGCAAGGGGCTGATAAGCCCCCCCGGCCACCAGAAAATGTGGATCAACTTCAACATGCGACACTGGCGGCCCTGTGGAGCCCAATGTTCCCGCCTTTCAATCTACTGGCCGCTATCGGTAAGTGGATTTAGGAGGTGTATCGGGCCTCCACAGTGGAGGTGAAATAGACTTACGTCCCACCAGCATATCTCCGTTGGCCACCCGCTGCTCTCGAAAGTGTTTGAAAAGGATTCAGACCGCTGCAAAACCGAAGTTCTGCTATAGGGTTAATATATCAGCAGTACACTCTTCCATTTGCATTTGAGAGTGTCCTTATCGGATTCTCCGTTGAATGCACTGGCGATGCAAGGCATTTCAGCGTATGACGATCACCTTCCCAATTTGATCACATAAGCGGCTCACAGATCGAATTACGTCACTTCTACAATAAGCCGACCGTACAGTGCTGCCAAATGAAGGGACTTGAACAGCCGTCTGTACGATCGAGTTGCGCAGTCACAAGCTCTAACCGACAATATAACCAAATAAGGAGCTCCGGACCCATCGGCTGGGAAAGACGCGGTTTGCAAGCATGGGCTCCACGACATGTGTCGGAGATTGCTCGACTTCTCCGAGCTTCTCTTATCAGTGCGGGGAATGTGTTAAAGACGTCGGTCTGAGAGCCTGTTCACACCGGTAGTCGTCATCAGGTGAAGGCTGTCCTTTGCCCTGTTGCTATGCGATTTATATTAAGAATAACCCAGATTTTTCCATTCGCTCGACCCTTATTGATGTATTAAACTGGCCGTCGGAATGGGCTGGTTCGGCCACCGGGTTTCTCTAGGATCGGCACAGTGGGACAGATAACGAGCTCCACAGCCACCGGTTGGGTCCACGTGGAGTCACGCTCTATCAACATTGTTCTTGCTTCTTGTCATCAGATGGGTACACTTTGTCCTCCTTCCTCTGGCGGCCTGACTGTCATGTCACATGGAAACCACCGCGTATACATTTTGGGAGCATTGCCCGAAGATGATAACGAACCGCAATGATAGATGGACCATGGCCCCTGTGCGGATTTTCGAAGGATATCGGAGCGTGCCTTGCTGTCTGAATGCAAACGATCATATATTAGCGCAGCCAGGCTGCTCTTGCTCTCTTAAGCGCACACGCCCCTGCGTTCTGAGTCTTCAGCGCGCTGTGCTCTTGAATTCCTCTGATCATGTCTGCCCCCGGCCCAAGTCCGATCATTGAGGACGTTATCGACCCGATCGATGAGAAGAAAGAGTTGGAGGCGGAGGCTGGAGTCAAGGCCGTTCCTCACGACGATCGCAGTGATACGGATACCACGGATGTCGATGACGCGCTCAAACTGGTTGGCATTGAAGCTCGTCAATTCGACGAGAAGTATTACCGAAGGCTCCGTCGCAAGATTGTAAGAATCCATGTCCTTCTGGTGGTTTACTTTGACGACTTATCTCGGACAATAGGACTGGCACATCATGCCTATCCTGATCGCTGTGTACTTCACTCAGGTATGCTTGGTATATTGCGCACATTTTCCTGCATTCACCCCCGCTCGCAAGTTCCTAGACAAGAATATCCTGTCCTACGCGAGCATCATGGGCTTTCCTGTTACCGGCATCTGGTATAATGATGTCGCTCAAGCCTTCTATATGGGCTTCATCGTATGGATGTTCCCTACTCAATATTTGGGACAGAAGTTCCCCTTGGCAAAATACCTTGGTGCCCACATGTACGTTCATGGGTTTTGTTGTTCTTCAATGAATGCTTCATGACAAACTTCGCAGTATCATCTGGGGTGTCCTTATCTGCCTGCACGCAGTCTGCTACAACTTCTCCGGATTCTATGCGCTCCGTTTCTTCCTCGGGATGCTGGAGGCCTGTGTGTCGCCTACGCTCATCCTCATTGTCAGTATGTGGTATAAGCAGAATGAGCGAGCTTCACGTATCGGCTGGTTCTATGCGGGTAACAGCAGCACGTCTATCATTGGTGGCGCTATTGCGTACGGCATTACGAACTACAATGGCCCCATTGCGCAGTGGAAACTACTGTACATCGTCCTTGGCATCATGGCTATCGCCGTTGGTACTTGGGTTGTCCTATTGCTCCCCGATTCCCCTGTCACGGCTCGCTTCCTTACCGAAGAGGAAAGAATCGCCGCCCTCGAACGCGTTCGTTTGGATCAGGCCGGCACCCACAACAAGCACATCAAGAAGTATCAAGTCAGCGAGACGTTCAAAGACATACGCACTTGGATCATGATTCTGATTATCCTCTGTATCGGCATTCCAAATGGCGGGAACAGTGCTTTTAACAACATCATTACGAAGAGCTTCGGCTGGACCAGTCAACAGGCACTCTTGCTCGGCATGCCTTCGGGTGTGATTGCAGGTGTTGCTGTGGTCGGTGCTGGTTATCTATCCGACTACTTTAAGGACCGTATGACCCTCATTCTCCTCTTCACGATCCCCAACTTGGTGGGTATGATCATCATGACCACGATGCAATACTCGGGGCTTCGTGGTGTCCTCCAATTCGCTTCGTACCTTGGAAGTCTCTCCGCCCCAGGCTTCCCTCTCTGCTACGCGTGGAACGCTAGCAATATGTCCGGTCATACCAAGAAAGTCACCGCCAATTCCGTGACCCTGTTTACGTTTGGCGTGCGCTCTTAGAATTTACCCACGACTCCTCTAACTGTTTCACAGGCGGGAAGTGTAGTCGGGACGTATATCTTTTTACCTCAAGACGCCCCTGGCTACATCTCCGGAAAAGCGGCTATTGTAATCCTGACCGCCATCATGATGCTTTGCAATGTACTCATGGCTTGGATTAATGTTCGCGCGAACAGGCAAAAGCGGGCTCAGTTGGCCGCCATGGCCCAGGAGAAGGGCTGGACTGAGGCAGACATTGAGAGGGAGCGCGAGAAGGCTGCGTTCCTGGACTTGACGGACAAGGAGTAAGTTGTCTTCCATTTTCTCAGGAACAGAATGGCTGACCTCATTGCTAGGAACGTCTTCTTCACCTACACTCGGTGAAAAACTGCACGCGATGTCGCGCTATTGTCTCTCTATTTTGTAACAAAATGGATTCTTCTGTACTCCTCTCATTGCGAAGGTTGTCGTGCGATGTGCTAGACGGTGTGGTCGTAAGGCGTTGATACGAAAGTGGACCAAGTGAGCGGACCGAAGATCGAGCCGAATCTTTGTACATTGAGGGAAGAGGGCTCAGGCGTCCCATTTGGTGAGCCTTAACGAAGCCGATCGGGATGAAATAAGCGCCTCGGTGGCTTTGTCAAAGTGAGGCAAACTCTTCCGGATGACCGCAATCAGTTCCCCAAAATATTATGCCGAAAGACTGCTCTTTTAGATACACAACAACTCGGATTAGAAACGGCTTCGCCGTCGTTTGCAATCCGCGACCTAACGAGATGTATCGACATCGTTCGCACGATAAGGATAGGCTCTCCCCACAGAGAGCCATGTGAGCTTCGAGAACCCTAAAGTAGTCCCGCGCTTCCTTAAATTAAACGGAGGCAGGGGCTTGTTGTGACTGGTTGCTACCACCATCTTGTCACCTTAACAATCTTGAAGCGACGTGTTTCCTCAGAATTCGCTCCAACAAGTCGATATTATGGGATCTGCTCTTCGGAGTTGTTTAGTGGCGTCTGGAAATGCGGCCTCGCGCCAAGCTACGACCCAAGATGGAACACGACCTCATGGGTGAAATGCATCTCTGAGTTTTTACTGTGATGATCGACTTGACAATAAGTTATTGTTTTCGCTCAAGGAGTGGTATTTGTTGGCGCTCACAGGTCTGTGGATGATCCGGCCATGGAGCGCTTCTTGAAGGACAATGAGGGACTCATCGCACTCGGGAGAGCTTGATATCGGCCGCGTCATCCACTCGTGGTATCTCCCGCAGAACGGGTGCGCGATAATCAATCTGGCACGAACTCAAATTCTATCAGGTTGGGGAACCGCTTGCTTGGCTCAAGTTCACTTGGGCGATGACCCTGGGATTGCCGAACGGGGTGATGCCATCGTTTGGGAACCTGGTGATAAAGCCGTTCGGGTTTATGTTACAGTACCCGAATTTGAAATGGACAGAGGAGCGATTTCCGCCCACTCAGACCTGATTCTCGGGTTTGTCAGCCATTATGACTGGTCAGATGACGTTCTGGCGCTTGTCATCCTTCTTTCGCTGCTCTGTACGGCGTTGACGATGGCGATGCAGGTTCGAGAAACAAAAAAGGCCTCTTGATCTCAGTGCGTTCAAGGCATAAACTAACCAGGGGTTACGCATGGGAGGGGGGGGGGGGAAGCATCAATGGGCACGAGCGCCTGGAAGATCAATCAACGCGCAGTCCTGTCCAGGTTGGGCGGCGGAAATACTTTGTGGAATTGTTTCTTTTCCGCCGACGCATCAGAATGAAGTCCGGTAAGTCATTGCTTGCTCTTGTATATTGTTTTTGTATACACCGGCGTGAAGGAAGAGTCAATGCTTTTTGTTCTGAGGATGGACTAGGTGAATCCGCTCTTGATGTCGAGTGCGAATCCGTCCGAACGCTCGCGTGGCCATGAAAAGCCTCGGCTTAGGGACGACCGCGTACACAGCCACTCGGCATTGATCCCTGGCCTATCAGCGTGCGAAGGAGCCGTTAGTCATGGGCCAGTGCCACCGGTCTGCGGCGTGGATGCTGCTGGACCGTCAACCACTCTCTTCTCCCGTACGACCACGGACTGTAACTCTCTATTTCTTACCACCACTTCCTACTCACTTGTTGGACGTTCTCTCAATAATCACTCCGTACCTCCGCAATGTCGACCCCAAGAGAGGACAACACTCACGACGACCACGAGACTCAGTCGCATATAGGCGCTTCTACTGGTCTTTTGTCCTCCGATCCACCACCAGCGCCGAATGCAAGCAATCCTTCTAATCCCGCTGGCACATCCGACACAGATCACGCTCATCGAGATGGCTCAGGCCAAGTCCAACCGTCTCAGGGGCCACAGCCTATGCCTCAGCTGGCACTCCACCCTACCGGCATCGAAAGCTTTTTCGCACGGATTGGAGAGATGGTCGAAGCCGTCGCGCGTGCAACGGCTCCATCGCTCGCTACAGAAGGCGTGTCTGATGGTCCCTCGGACTTTCGCGATCAGCAAGGTGATGCGGTAGGAAATGCGGGTGGACGGGCTGTGCGTCGTGTTTCACTCTTTCCCTCAGGCATACACTTACAATTCCTCGGACAACCTGCTTCTCTTGACCCACCACCTCCGTATACAACCGCTACCCTCCTTCAGGCTTCAGACTTTATGGAACGTATGAATCGAGCTATGCAAGACTCCCTTGCAGCACATCTTCCTCTGGAGGGGGAGAGGACGCACATAATGCCGATCCCTATGCTCATGACCTCAAATGGCCCCTTTGCGTCTCCACATCCTAATCGTGTAACTCGCCAGTTCACACATACTACTTCAGATGGACAAGCCCAGAACCTCCTCGTTGACATGTCCATTCAAGCTGTGCCACTTACCATGCCTCAACCACCAGTCGCCAACCGCCTTCCACCTCGTCCTGGAATGGGCATGATGGGGTCTCTCGATACTATGGATCTCGGTCGTGCTGCAAATGATAGGGATGCAATGCTGCGAAACGTGGCGCGACAAGCAGCCAGTCTGGTCCAAGCTGCGCAAAGGGATTGGCAAAGAACAGAGCAGGAGAGAAACTCTGAAAACACGCGCGAAGACGACGAGCAGAGGCACAGGCCGAGTACTGCGGAAGCTACGCAATCGAGACCTGACCAGGCAGATACTGCCGGGGTGCGTCTACCCATCCCAGAACACGCGGGTCTATCAGCGACACTCAACAACCATGAAGAACCTGCTTCCCGATTCTTCAATGACATATATGCGGGGATTATGGCCGGTCTTGAGAATCGAGACGCCACCGTTGACCTTGATCAACAGAGGGAGAGAGGCGACGGAGTCCCACAAGCAGCGGACAACGCGAACCAGTCCGATATCGAGATCGACATTACCGATTTCATGTTCACGATGCCTTTCCACCCAGAGAATGGTGCTCCCATTTTCAACGCGCTAAATGTCCCTGGAATACCAGGCATTGGTAGTACTCAAGGATCAATGAACGTCACTCAGCCCACAACCTCGACACCAGCGGCTCCGCAATCCGGTACTGAGAACAACGCCTCCCCGCCTGCCTCAAATCCGAGCACTGAGAATCGATGGGGTGGCTATCAGCTTCCTGAAGACCAGCCTGGCTTCGCTTTGGAAGGTGTTGTTGTCTATGACCTTGACGGATTTCACAACAGCTTCAACATTCCAGCTCCATCTGTTTCACCTTCAGCCACGCCCAACGTCCCTACACCTCAGGCCGGAGCAGACCGCGTCGACCGCGCACCGCAGGGCGACATCCCCGCCAACTTGCCTGCCTTTCCGTTCCGCATTCCCAGCCGGCCACGTTCGGCGTCTCCGCCTAGGAATAACCCCCTCTTTCCCGAGTTCCGCCACATGCCCTTCCGTATGCCGAATCCCGACTTCACAACGGGGAATACTGATGCCACCGCTGGCGCTCCTTTGGGTCCTGGCACGAGTGGTGGAGAACAAGGTAGACCGATGCGACCGCTACCACGGTCGGCTAGTGCAGGCTCGGGTCCATCTGCTGGTCCGGGCACCGATGAGCAACGCGGACGTACAGTCGTGTTCGAAGACATACCCCTATTCAATATCCGCATTCCGATTCCCCACGGAATGGCTGCGGACGGCACGCCAGCTGATCCTGCGCCAAACGGCCAACCTAGACCAAATACCAGCAATAATGGCGCATCCAGCTTGCCTCAAATCTTGCGCTTTTTGACGCAGGCGATGAATAATGGGATGCCGAACTTTTTCGCCCCGGTACCGCCCGACTGGGGCCGTGCTCGTATCCTACTCGAAGCATTGGCTGTTGTTGGTCCTGGTCTTCTCAGGAGGTTGGATAGGGTTGAAGAAGGTGGAGGGGGGAAATGCGCGGTGTGTTGGGCGTATCTCCGAGATAAACCGGATGTGGATGATGAAGAGTCCGGAGTGTCCGGCACGGCGCCTCGCGTAGATGGCCAGCAACAGTCTTCCACTGGAGCAACCGGGACGGCTGGCCGGCCCCACCAAGCTGAGAGACATCCACCTTTCCCAATTGACGAAGCGACCGTTCTAAGCTTGCCATGCACGCATACTCTACACGCGGCTTGTATCTATCCTTGGTTGGGGAATCACACTACCTGTCCTGTCTGCCGGTGAGCCAACTTCAAGCTCTCAATTTGATGTACCTATGCTGACATCATACCAGGTTCGATCTCGATCCCGACTCACTTACATTGAGGCGCAATCGCCCTCGCACTGATACTCCGGTACCCAATCCCACCAATGGAACCGATGCTCCTGGACTTCCCGGGTTCATGTTCGATACTATGCTGGAGAACTTATTCGGTGCTGGTCTGGTTGCTCACCCTGATCAGACACTGGATAACAATTCTGCACCAGCTGAGGAAGATGCCCAGAACTCTGCTGAACCGGGTGAGACAAGAACGACTCGGAGCACGCATCAAATCATGCCTGGGATGTGGTTGACTGTCGAGAGCGTGCAGCACGTGATGCCGGTTGGCGCTATGGGCGCTATTCATACCAACTCAGGGAATCCTGTGGAGCATCGAGCTGCGCAACCTGAGTCTGAGCCTCGGACTCTTCCAGCTACGAATATCCCGGTCACGCATCCTCCAGTTCAGCCGTCTCCCGCTGTGCACGTGCATGCGGCTGGCCCTCGAATGCCGATTCCGCCTGCGATGGTTCCATTCTTGAGAAACCTTTTGGGCCCGGAACAGGGTGAGATCCCAGGCCCAGATGGACCGCCCATAGCCCGTATAGGTGGTGCAGCCTCCCCAGCGGGTCACTCCATCATCATCGCGGGCCCTGGCATCCCGGATCCTGCTGTGCAAGCTCCCCCCTCTACCAGCGCGGCAGCTAGCACACCCACGAGTCGTGCGTCTACGCCCTCTCGTCCCCGGAAGCGCAAGTACACTGCTCCTTCTGGAGCCCAAACCCTGAGGGAGCGGATCGAGGCGATGGAAGAGAAGGCGGGGTTGCGCTGCTCTGCTCCATCCTGCGCGTACGGACCGACGGACGAAGACGAGCTGAATTTCCTCACGATGGTGCAGCCTGCAAAGCACGGAATATCCAACGACAACTGCAATCACCACTTCCACGCTACGTGTTTGGTCACTGCATGTCGCGTGCAAGGTCACGAAGGCATTTCGTCCGGTGAGGGTAAGGTTGCCGTCACTTGTCCAATTTGCCGTGGTGAACATGGTGCTGGCTGGATTGATGAAGCCGTATGGGAAGAAGGAGAAGTAGAAGGCGACGTCTGAGCCTGATTTTCGTGGTCAAAGTTTGCACTCTTGTTGCGTTACATGTTTCAGCAATGGAGATTCCCAACATATGCGACTTCCAGGTGTGTCTCGCCCTCATTTATCATACCATCTCCAGCAATACCACCAATTCACGTATCCGCTCGGACCAGGGATAAGTTTGTAGGAAATACCGGAATATGTTGTACTATAGAAACTGTGATAGATTGCGATTGCCCCGTATGCGGTTCATATGGCCTCTCTAAGTTACATCGCACAAGCCAGGATAGTAAAATGAAGCCATGCACATGCGTGTTTAATGGCCGCAGGATGTAAACGAATCGTTTGCCCTTCTCTACCCAGCTTCTCGCACCATTGAGGAACCTTTCGATGGGGAAGGACAAGAGTGTCTGAGACAACCTCACTTTTGAGTGGACCAAGAAGACCACAACGACCACGGCCAGTATGCATGCTGCCACCAAGTCAAGAGCTTTCGGCGTATCGGAGGCTTGCACACAGATGCATCAAAGGATTACTTGGTCGGGTGATTGCAATGTGAAAAACGTACTGTCAGTACTCCGGCCTTGAACAGCAGAATGCACCAAACGAGAATGAAACATGGGGCCGCAAGTAAAATGCCGAGCACAAGAAGAGATCCAGAACACCATGACTAACAATCAACCTTGTTCAGGAGGCTGGAAAAAGCTTTCAGCAAGGAAGCGTGTTGTATGTAGCGGAGGGCTTGATTGTCGCGTGGGTGACGAGACGAAGGGAAGAGTTAGGCACAGCCGTTGTTCAAAAGGTCATTAACACAACGATAAGGCTGATAATGACCTGCATCTGGAAGAGGTTTCGAGATTGCAGAACAAACGATGACGTTGTGTCGTGCGGGGTCAACCCTTCTTAGGTCATGGTGGTCTTCCTTTCCCGGCCACGTTGTATTGTATATCGCCAATATGACAGCCTTCTTGGGCGGTTCAATAGGGTGTACCTGGTAACTCATTATACACATCATAAATCTGAGCCAAGGCACAAATGTGGGGAGAGAAGAACATATCTTTGACAAATATTGCACAACACTTGCACTTGATAAAGAAATGTCCGTCAACAGACTACCAGATCCAGCATCAACGATTTAGCATTCAAGACGACCATAAGATTCAGATTACACCCCTTCGAGGTCCTGTTCCGCATACGCGATCCTCCGCTTCAGGTCAACATTCTCCCGGATAAGCCTGTCGATCTGCCGATCTTGATCTCTGATCCTGATGCGCGCTTTGGCGAGACGCTTCGCGCTCTCTTCGTCAATCTCGCCCACACCGACGGCAACACCTAGACGAGAGATCAGCATTCAGGGATGAGATTGACACTGAAGATTGGATATCTCACCTCCCACAAGCTTGACAATTCGCCAGAACCGAAGGAGCACGAATAGCCCCGCTAGCTCTCTGTCACGCCCCCTGAGAACGACTTCTAGCACGAATGTCCCCAAGATTACGATTGCATCGACGCAATGCAGGGGCGCGTGTGCCACACCGTAAAAGGGGTCATAGAACTCCCAACCAAGTGCCCAGAACGAGAACGGAATTTCAAGCACGAAGATGGAAGAAATGAGGATGCTGGCGTATTCTGAAAGCTCGAGCGGGAGAGGGCGCTCCTCGGGAGGAGGACATTGAGTTTGGAGGAGAGTATATGCCAGATCAGCTACAACGAGTGAAGAATCGATGATGATCTACGAGGAGAGCACGTAATCAGACACATCAGGTTCACAAGCAACAAACATTGAGCATCAACTCACCAAGGTCAAGATGAACCAATGCATCCTCTTACTCTCGAGCTTCTCCGCAGTCCACATCCTCCACGTGAACTTCTCATTTTCCGCAACCTCATCGAGAGTTTCGTCCTCGGGATGTGCAGCTTCGATGTCGGCAGGTGGTGCGGCTTCAACAGTGCTTAAGAGAGGTTGTGTCTCTCTGGAGGACGACATGATTGACGTGGTATTCCCCAATACTCGACGGGGAAGGATAGTAACAAGAACGTTGTAACGCTCACACACGTTGGAGGCTAGCGCCCCTTCGGTGCCTGCCGCATAACATTTCTATTTTTGTGACTGATTCTGAGGGCTAATCACGTGTCGATCCCTCGCAAAACACCCATTCCAGTCCACGTCACAAGAACATTCTCATTTCTCTCTCAACAACGGCTGAGTCTTTGGAATTACATTATTCATCGCGGCACGAAGACAGTGCGACTGTTCTATGAGACGGGTATGAGAAGCAATGGAATCGACTGTCCCGGAAGTCCATGATGTATAAGTCTATCCTTGCACACTAATCCAACACTGTTGTCCGCACATCACACCCTCTAGCAGCCCTCTGATTGGCCACAGTACCCGATAAACTGCTGATGACATGCCCAGCCCAGTACGCAGCACGCACCATGACCAGTTGCTCGACAAGACTCACATAGTCTGTGAACATTGCACCAGATCCCAGGAGCTGCCGATCGGAGGGGGTGAGGAGGTCTGAGAAGAGGATGGCTCCTTGGGATTGGAGTTCTTTTAGATACGTAGTGTTCCGTTCATCCGTGGCAATGTAAAAGCTGTTGACCTCGATTAGTTCAGGAACGCGGTTTCGAACAACAACGGACGGGTCATCATCCTTTGGTGGCTGTTTTCCCACCCAATCTCTTGAAGGTTCCAAACCACCCACATCTGCAAGTTGGAAGTCTTGCCACTCCTTCTCCGCAAGTCCTCTCAGTATGCCACGTCCGTTGTTCAGTTGAAGTTTCACCCTCTCGAGATGGTCATGGAACTCGTTTGCCCCCTTCAGAGTCCACCCTAATCGCACGACTGCGAGAACATCAGCTTCTTCATACGGTGCACGGGACGGAGCACTGACAGTCTCCCCGCCGCATATGGACAGCCATCCACATCCTTCCTTCCACCCGCTGGGTCATCCGGTGAGCCACTCGCTCAGCGATGTCTTTCACCACCCTCGGAAACTGCATGTCCCGTAGGACGAGGCCTTGATATCGCGTCCTTGCCTCAGCAGAGGTAAACCGCATGCTGCCCTGTGAATCGGTTCAGGTCTTGCATTTTCCGAGAGTAGAGATCACTCACTGGTGGGTAGCCGGGATGGTGCTCCCCTTGCAGGCACAGAATGTCTGCGTCCACGCTATCGTATTCGTCTACCCACCCTTTCATCGATTCCCGTCTGACGAATGCCTGCTTGCCCTCGGTCATCACTTTGGTGAGGTACTGAAAGGTCGCAGTGTACTGGTATACCGGCGCAAGGTCGTACGGCTGGACGAGCTCGACGAGTGTTTCATCTTTCAGCAAAGAGTTACGCATGTCATCAGGGATCGACGCGGGAAGAAATTGGAGGACAGCATTCCGCACTGAGCCCCAGTCTCCCTCCGTACCATTAGCGCAGATCAAGTGCAGCCTTTCTCGGAGAGTGCCGTCCATCTCCCATCGCGTCTCTGTGACCGTCGGTGGCACTCGATCAACCCGAACACTGCCTCGAGGCTCATACTGATGAGGGGCAATGTACACCATGCTGAGCGGCTCATAATCTGGCGCCGGTGTGAGATATAGCTCTGGATCCCACTGCCCGTTCGTCTTCTCGATGGTTGGTGAAAGGCCTTGCAACAGCAAGAACTGGGTTATGGTAATGACCGAATAATGGTTGGGAAGATCGAACATAAGCTGAATGGGTAGTCGCCAGCCGTCCTGCTCCTCCGGAAGGTCGTTCCACTCTATGGAACCTGATTCACCGCGATCCACCGAGTGGGCGAATGCCGCACAAATCTCGCTGTGCAAAATTTTGGTTTCAATTCGAAGGAGTGAGAAACGAGCGTACTGCGGGAATTCGCAATCTCGCGCATAGATAAAGCTAGGGAGAACGAGCGTACGATTCAGCAGCTCAGCGTGGTTTATGGCGGTCTCGATGATATACCGCATCTGAGTAACATTATTGGTGAGCATTTCCTACAAGACAAAACAAACTCGGGAGGAAAGACGTACATTATTCCAGCCAAGCCATAAGCTCCAGTCGCGGACATAGTATCCTTTTGTGTGAGCAACCGTGTCCCTGGCCTCAGCAAGCGTCTTGTCAAGAATATGTCTTTTGCTATCTGATTGGGCGCCAATTTGCAGGGGGCTGGCAGTCGAGAACGCAAGTTCCTGACATCGCTCGACCACCTTTTCTTCTTCTTCTAGATGATGCGTATTTGGCGATGGACCGGATAGGGCTGGCAAGTGCCATGCTTTCCAGAAAGGGTTCCCCTCCGGTTTTGGCTTCTCGACATCGACGTGAACGAACCCTTCTCTCCATTGGAATACTACCTGGAGATATGACAGACCGATGAGGACAAACAGCACCACGCCCAGTATGATTGCTTTGAGCTGGCCGCGCATAGAGGGTTGTAAGTAATAAGCATAAACGCTCATTGGACCCCGGGCGCCATTTTCAGTTGAGGCAGAGACAGGTCAGTCAGCGTCAGGCGGCCCGAGGCCTGAACCCGGCGAGAAGGGCATATTAGCTCAGCACGTCACACAAGGGGCCGCCAAGACAAAAAGAACGCCGACAAGAGCGGAGAATTGCGTACAGGGCGAGGCTCTGCAGAGGTACGGTGGATGGTTCCTCAGAACGATTAAAAAAAGGGCTGCACCGACCAGTCGAGAACGTGATGAAGGGCGTCTCAGGCCCTGAGTGGCAGGTTACAAGCCTGTTTTTGGTAGACATTTTTTTTTAGAATGTCAACTTACCGACCCGATTAGTTTCCTGAGATAACCCTTCCTGTTTCCAGTGCCCTGGTTCTGTGCACGATGAACCGGCTGCCCCGACCAACGAGCATACACGAGATGAGTAGGATGTAGGTGTAGGACCGCGCGCGCAACGGAGGCAAACGACCCTGTTATCGGCCAATATAGCAATTTCTCCCAAGTCTGAACGTATGGGCTTACACCGAAGCACAGAGTATGATATATAATACAGTAAAAGATATGATAATATCACCCTACCACTAGCCCTAACCCTAACCCCTACCCCACCCTAACCTTAACCAACCCTAACCTGCTAGATGGGATCCTAACCAGTACCGTAACACATGGACGCAGTTTGCCTCCGTACCCAACGTACATCCGTCGCACCGTCGGCTTCTTCATTCCTAAAAGCGCCATGCTGGAATGGGCAGCCAAGCAAGTCCAGTCGGGAGCGGCAGATCGAGAACCGGGTTTCAAGGGACTGGCGCAGAACGTCGATTATATGGATGTGGTGACGGATATGTACTTCAACCGTTGGCTCACCTTCAAACTTGGCTGGGGCCACGGTTGCACAAAAGGCAACAAGTACATCGCAGCATTGTCGAATCAACGGCCAGGCAAGAAAGATTCCGAGGCCGTAATTATCCGTCGCATTGTCTGGATCGGGTACGGGCCCGACAGATTCCGCAAGTTGGACGAGGAGATGTTCGACACCTTGCAGGCCGAGGGGTTCAAGGACATCATGTTCGCCTCGCTGGATCCATCTGGAGCGGAGGGAGTTGACTCGCCAATAGCCAGAGGGAAGGAGCGCCTGAATATCTTGCGTAAAACCGAGGTGCGTACCTGTTATCGTTTTGCTTTCACGCCAGCTGATATGGTGTTTCAAGGGTTATCCTGTAGCAGACGACTTATAGTGAAGACTGCGGCTTAGAGAAGGTCGACAACAAGACCAAGGCGCAGTGCCTCGCCCAGATGGTTTTGTATATTGGCTCCCTACGTCAGAAGAGGGCGATCAACGGATTTCAAGAGTACCTCGTAGTGGCACAGTAACAGTCGTCTACAACCGAGAGGGTGTGCTCATTCACGAGATGATTCAGCAACGGACGAGTTCTACCAGCACCTCCAGGACCTCCTTGACGTTGCTCTCCACCAGATTCCGTTGTAATGAGACTTGTTTGTGCCTGCAGCACATAAAGTTCATGATGTCTAGCTAAGTAGGGCTAGAATAATCAAATCCCGATACGGTGTGCCTCGCTTTGGTGACAAAGTAAGCAACTTCAGCCAGCTTCTGTGCCTTTGAGTTTGAGCGGCTGGCCTCGGGCACCCCCCTTCCTCAGCGCTCTCTATCTATCCACGCGCGCACCCGGTGGCAGGTTACAGGCATGTTTTTGGTGGAGATGACAAAAATGTTGATCGTCAAGTTGCCGTAGTAAACTAGTATTGTTTCCTAGGCTAGCTCTTCCTTTGCGCAGTTTCCTCCTGTGCACGACGATCGAGAGACCTCACCCTGATGGGCACTCGGCGCCATTCCCGGCCAATCTCTCAATATCCAACATTAAGCACTTCCCCATACCGGTGTACAATACACAAATGCTACGAATCCATAGCCGTAGTCCTCTCCTCACACCCCCTCGCCGCCCTCGCATTCCCCACCGCTCCAGCCACACTGGTCAAAGTATTCCCGGTCCAATACGCTGCTCTCACCTGCATCGCCTGCTCTACAAGGCTGAGGAAATCGGTGAACAGGGCTTGGGGGCCTAGGAGCTGCCTGTCCTCGGCTGTTAGGAGGTCGGGGAGGAGGACGGCCCCCGCTCGCCGGAGCTTGGCTAGATGTGAGGGGGAACGCTCGTCTGTCGCTAGATAGAAGGAGTCTCCCTCCCCAGGTGGGTCGGTAGAGGACCAATAGAGGTTGGGGAGGACGTCGGCTACGGGAGGGAGATGGAAGTCTTGCCATCTTGTAGTGGAGAGGGAGGTGAGCAGCGCTCGCCCACGTGAGAGGGAGTTCTGGATCCGCTGGAGGTGCTGCTCTAGCGCTGGCGTTTGGGTCCAGGAGAACGTCGTGACTACAAACCATACGCGGGAGAGTCAGTACATCCCAATTCACTACTGTAACTGGGGAGGAAAGAGCATACAGTCCCCACGCCGCATATGAGCGGCCATCCACATCCTCCCACCCGTTCTGGTGAGCATACGCTCCGCTAGGCGGTCAGCGACGACGTCGACCGAAGGCGGGAAGCGCATCGTATAGAGGACGAGGCGGGCGTAGGCGTCTCTCGCTTCGGAGGCATGGAACCACATACTGCCCTAGGTAGAATAAGTGAGCATCGTTCCCGCAAGGGAGGGGGGACGTACAGGTCTTCGCTGATTATGCACTTCTCCCTGTAACCATACGACTTCCCCCTCCCCCTCCTCCCCGGGAAGCGAATAATCCTCCACCCACCCTCTCGCTTCCCTACGTCTCACAAACGCCTTGTACGGCGCTGTGAGTCGTTTACTCAGATCAGACGCGCGCAGGTGGTATGAATACACAGGGATGAGGTCGTACGGCTGCACAATCCTGATGAGGGTTTCGTCTGAGCTGGGATCGGGTGCTGGGGAGAGAGAGAGGACGCGGTTGACGACGTCTTGCACGCTATTCCACGCTAGGAGGTGCGTCCCGCTCCTCATCCTATCGAGTTCCTCCCGCAGGCTCTCGTTCCGCTCCTCCTCGGTCTGCGGAGGCAGCCGATCCAGCCGGAGGAACGAAGCCGGGTCGTATTCCTCGTTCGGGATACTGAGTAGCCCAACCCCTGGGAGGAGGTAGGAAGTGTCGAATTGTCCATCAGCTCTCTCTAGGCTTGGGGATAGCCCTTGCAGTGCTAGGAACTGGGAAAGGGTGATGACTGCTTCCGAGGGAGGGAGGCGGAACATCGTCTACCATGCAAACCCAATCAGCAAGTCCGCGAGTGCTTATACAGCAAAAGGGGGCATACGGAGACAGGCACGCGCCAGGCTTGCCTCTCTTCTTCTGGGTAGCGGAGGAACTCGTCCGATCCGGAAACAGTTCTGTCAACTTGCTGGGCGTAGGCGCCACATACTTCTCTGAACAGCGAACGGTGTTAGGTTTGCCTACGGGGAGGCGCGAGACGCACAGGGGGAAGTCACAAGATCGGAGGTAGACAAAACTTGGTAGTACGAGAGTCCGGTTCAGCAGCTGGGCCTGGTTGAGAGAAGTCTCGATTATATATTTCATCTGTGTGATGTTAGCTGAAATATCTTCCTAGCATGAGTGGGAAGGGCACACGTTGTTCCACCCTAGCCAGAGACTCCAGTCTCGTACGAAGAACCCCTGTGTCTGCTCTACGATTTGGCGCACTTCGGCGAGGGCGCGGTCCAGCGCATGTCGTTCTTCTAGCGCTCTTGGGGGTTGCACAGAAGGACAGAGCGGGAAGGTGTCGTTCGTTCCTCCCTCGGTGGCAGTGAGGTGTTGATTCCCTATCCCATTTCCTACGATGTTCCTAAACTTTGTCTTGCTTGATTTCTTGAGGATATGGTGCTGATGAGGCAGAAAATGAGCGAGAGAGAGAACGAGTAAGAGCAAGAGGAGGAATGGTAAGATGAGCAATAAGCGTGCAGTTATTCTCCTTGGGGACATTGCGCACGTCGAGTGCAGGTGATATAAGGTGTTGGAGTGTTATTGTTATATTCCCATGATGCTGTCGTATGCCCGCACAGGAAAGGAGAATTATGGTCCATATTCGGTGGCTTGGCTTTGATGAACGACGCGTGCTTCGAACACTTTTAGCGTCAACAAGCTTGGCAGGGTCCACCTTATCTTTCTCGTACACTGCTGACTTCTACCATCATCTCCAGCTCATCATCAACATCATAAGCCATTTGCATAATGGGTGAGTGCATCTCCTTTTCATTCAACATGATGAGTCCTTGTTCCCTATTACATGACCTGCATTACAGCAGAAGGATTCAAACACGGGTGTTCACCTCTATCCTCTCCTTCTCACACAAGCTGACCGCTTTCCAGATATGACACGATCCAAGCGGTCCCAGGCCTTAGATACATTTTCAATAATCTATCATCTGTCACTCGCAACCATTTTGCACGCATATGCATACCACTGTCCCCACCGAGTTGAGCCGAAATCCTTACAGCTCGTCCTTCTCCGGAGCGCGGTTCTTGATCCCCAACAGCTCCACATCAAACACCAGCGTTGCCCCTCCCGGAATCTTCGCCCCAGCGCCCCTCGAACCTACCAATCCTCAGCCCCTCTAATCCAAGGATCATGCAGAAAGAAGTTGACGTACCATAAGCCATATTAGCGGGGATCGTCAGCCTGCGACGCTCGGTTATGCACATGTCTTTGAGCCCTTCTTCCCAACCTTTGATCACTCGGCCTTGCCCCACTATGTACATCCATCAGTATCCGGTGTGGTGTTCAAGCCCCTGTATTGGATGGGAGGAAACGTACGTGTAAATTGGAAGGGAGAGTTCCGATCGCGCGAACTGTCGAACTTGTTCCCGTTGCTGGCTAACGTGCCGGTCTATCCAAGCTCAGCACTTTGCCACCACACCAATACGTTCCCAATCATATGCAACGTTCCCCGAAAGATACACCAGAAGCAGAGTAGGAGGATAATAGGACACGCACATAGTGCATACTCATTGCATCCCCATTCCTGCTCTGGATCGGGCATTCCTCAGGCTTGAAAATCACATCAATTTTGAGTTCGTCCACCTGCCCCGGCTCGCCAGGTTGGGCCAGGACAGAGCTGAATAAGACGAGAAGGGAAAGGAGCGGGAGGAGGGAGAACTGCATGCTGGGTCGTTGGGTCGTTGAGGTATGGAGCTGGGGACGCGACGTGTCTATCGGCCTTAAATTGGGCTTATGGCCGATACGGCACAGCCCCCCAATCCGTGAGGGAAAGTCAAAACTGTACAGTTCCAGCGGGGGCAAATTCATACGCCAGGGCTGCTCGCCTGCCTTGCAGACGTTGTGCTCGCCATCGACCTCGACATCCTCTCGCACTTATCGACAGCTTCGAGGAACATAATGGTGCGTCTCCTTTGAGAGTTAGAGGAGGCCGACAACGAGCCCAGTCAGGAGCTCGGCTCTCCTCCCCGAACCCTCCTCCCCCCTGCTGAAAACCGGTGCTAATCTCCCCCGCAGCCCTCCCAAAAGACTTTCCGCGTCAAGCAAAAGCTTGCCAAAGCTGCCCGCCAAAACCGGCCGATACCACAGTGGTTCCGCCTGAAGAGCGACACCAAGATCCAGGTAAGTCCGTTTCCTCCCCAACACCTACTGGGGCTTGTTCGCACCGGTGCTGATTTTCGGGTAGTATAACGCTAAGAGGAGGCATTGGAGGCGGACGAAGCTGAACCTCTGATCTATCTCTCGCTTGCTTGCGTTCGACCTGCGCCAGACGGACGGGAGCTGGAGAGGGATGTGCTGGAGCATTCAGAGAGACACAGAGATGTACGGGCTTTTCTGTCCGATGTGGTGTATGGTACGAGGATGATATGATCATGCCATGCTTGCCATGCCTTGTGTTTTGCTGGGACGTGGAATGTGGGTGATGTTGTGAGAGTAAGAGCTGGTGGGAGCTGGGGCGAGTGTTTGAATATTGAGTGTTGGACGCTCAGTTCGACGAGGTTCCCCAATGTACTTTCTTGTGGTGCTCTGGACGGACCTAGCTGCCTGTCAAGCTGGTCTTAGCGCGGCTCTCGATGGACTTTTGAGCTTCGACAAGCACGGTTTAGGCCGTGTCACGCTCGGTAGTGATTTGCCCACAACCACCGTTGACGATTCACACCTCACGCTCAACACAATAAACAGAGCAGGGAGGGTCATACACTGGATTACACCATTTACATATAGAACAGAATCCATCCGATGAGAGACCAGACGGACAGGGCATCCTACACCCTGGCTCAACGAGTATACACAAAGAAAACGTTCCTGGCCACAAGTCAGTGATGAGCATTCACAGCTGGACAAAACACTCACTCCCTATCAGTCAAGTCGAGGAATGCCGCCTTCTCCCGCTCGCGTTCCACGTCCTCCTCCGTCCATCCTTTCTCCTGCTTAAGCTTCTCCAGCTGCATCCGTTTCTCCCTGTTCCAGCGCACGTTCACATACGCCATGGCCACACCACAGAACATCATAATAGCCGTAAGGACGACGATGGCAGCCTTGCCCTGTATATACCCGGGGGCGTTGGCAGGGAGGAAGATGTACGTGCCTACGACGGAGCCGACACCGAACGTGAAAAGCGTGAAGGAGTTGACGGTGACTTTCTTCGTGTGACCTCCGGTGTTGCTCGCGTTCCAGGCATAACAGAGCGGGAACCCGGGGGCGGAGAGGTTCTGAAACAGCTGGGCGAACTGGAGCACACCACGCTGCCCGGAGTATTGCATCGTCGTCATGATGATCATACCAATGAGCGTAGGGAGCGTAAAGATGATGATGAGCGTCATGCGGTCGTTGATTCGGTCCGAAAGCCACCCTACAGCGACCACTGCGAACCCGCCTATAGCGGCGCGGGGCATGTCGAGCAGCAATGACTGGCGAGACGTCCACCCAAAGCTCTTGGTAATGATGTTGCTGAAAGCGGAGTTGCCCCCGTTGGGGATGCCGATGCACATGATGATGAGGAACATGATCCACGTGCGGATATCCCTGAACGTCTCGATAATCTGGTACTTCTTGATATGCTTGTTGTGCGTGCCACCCTGGTCGAGCCGGACACGCTCGAGCGCGGCGATCCTCTCCTCCTCGCTGAGGAAACGGGCAGTGATGGGCGAGTCGGGCAACCAGGCTACGACGATGATGCCGCATGTGATGGCCAGAGCGCCGAGAACGAGATATAGTAGCTTCCAGGCGTCGATGGCGCCTTCGTAGAAGGTGATGCCGTATGCGACTCCTCCGCCCACGACGGAAGTGCTGAGGTTTCCGGCATAGAACCAGCCGATACGTGTTGCGCGCTCGTTCTGCTTGTACCACATGGTCACGATGAGGATTAGTGTTGGAGAGACGCACGCTTCCAGGACACCGAGGAAGAAGCGAAGGGCGTAGAACCCGGAAAAGTTGTAGCACACCGCGTGCAGCATCACAGATCCTCCCCACACGATGATATGGGCGCCTAGATACTTAGCCAAGGGAAATTTCTGGGCCAGATACTGGGTCGGAAACATCCAGACTAGAAAGCCCATGTAGAACGCTTGGGCCACGTCGTTGTACCAGATGCCCGTCACGGGGAAGCCCATGATACTCGCATATGAGAGGATATTCTTGTCCAAGAACTGAGATTGCACATCAGAAAAGCTCACCATCCGATCGGAAAAGAAATGTACCTGCGTGAAGTACACGAAGACAAGGATAGGCATGATGTGCCAATCCTGCAAATTGTGAGTCATCCATCGCGTATGTTCGCGTTTGTAGCGCTCACGATCTTCCGACGAAGTCGAGCATAGTATTTATCATCGAATTGGTGTACATGAGTACCCACGAGCTTCAGGGCGTCATCACCGTCAGCGGTCTCGACTTCACTGGCCTCGTCCAGGACCGGCAGTGCTGCCACCGCTGCCTCCGCGTCGACGAATATTTTCTCCTCGTCCTCCATCGGTGCGATAGGTGACGGTGGCACCTGGGTCATCTTGACAAAACCAAAGATCCAGACTCAAGAACACAGATGAACAGTTGCGTTCCTTAATAATCTTTGTTGCCTGTAGCTTATATATGCCAATGCCGCCAAAGGACAAGAAACATCGACCTTCCATTCTCCTGAAGGATTCCGCTGGAAATGTATGTACATCCATTTCCAACCGTTGCTATCATTGTCGCCAAGAGTTACTTGAAGAGGGAGAGTGCGCCATATGCAGCTAGGAGATACAAGGCCATGTATTCAGCAATGTTGAGAAGCAAAGAAGCAGACCCGCGTGATAAACAGCTGACACACGTGAAAGAGTTTGATCATCATTCACTGAGGCTTGGCGGCTTTTATCGCAGTCCTTGCAAAACCCGGCACAATTAAATCTGGACGTGCGATCAACTGATGGATTTGACGTCGACCCTTTATTCAAGCTTGGCGTTAGGCACTCAAAACGATCGCCATCATCGTTCTGCTTGAAGACGCCACGAGAGTCAACGGAATTGCTCCACGAAAGACCGACGATAAGGATAGCTGCTGCCTGATTTTCTCAGTACCGAGCTTCGGATTTGATTGCTGTCGAAAGCTAACTGTTGTATCTTTGGGTGCAAACCCTCTCGAGCTGTACTTATGCTCATGGCCTCGCTTTGTTGATTATCCCAGACTGCCGCGTTTCTCCATCTCATCGGGAGCGCCTGCTATGCAATCGCATATTCACGATTCTCTTGTGATATCTATAAGGCGGTTGGCAAGAAGAAAACGCTCGGAAAATCGATTTGAGTCTCTTTCGCGGGTAACTGAATGGCCTTCACTATGTCCCCGAGGTGCGATATAGTCATGCGGGAGCTGATCAAGGGGAACCGCATGTGACGGCTGAACTTACTTCAAGAGTGGGGATGGCACAAAGGACCGCGGATCCTCGTGGTATGTCGGAAAATGAGCGACTCGACAGCTGACGGTGATGTTTCTCGTGTATTTGGATGAGAACCTGTGATAACGTCAGCAGCGAGCGTTCAAACTTCTCCAGAGGTCTCGAGGTAATACCACTATTGTTGATTGACTAGAGGGTGTTGATGGTTGTAACCAGGCATATGCTCCTGGTTCGCCCCGCAAACCCTGTTGTTGTACCTTTCTCATTGTCAGGTCGCACTATATCTGCCAAGACAAGTGTTTCAATTTTCCCTGGTCCTGCCTCTGGGGCTCGCGGTGCTATGAAGAAAAGGCAACCGGAATCCGACTGAATCCCCACCCTGGTTCACTATTCCTGATCTGTCGTTATCAGCCCAGTTGGCGCTTATCGGAGTAGGTTGCACTGAGGCGGCTTGGCTTCCTTGGCAGTCTCCATTCGTCAGTACCTTTCAGGTCAAGGGGGAGTTGCTCTCCCCTCTCCTTGTCTCGTGTCTCAAGTAACCCAGACTAAAATCAGAAACAAATCTGTCACTCAGGTCCCTTTCTCCTGCGCTGCCGGGCACGTCCTGCGCTGCTTCACAGAAAAGAAGGAACCTCGCACGAACTGACGCACCTTGGACAGCCGCCTTCTGAACCTAGCCTCCTGTCCTCTCCGGTGCGCATTCTTATCACCACCTACTAAGCGAAGCGCATGGTTTCGTTGAAAACTACAGCACCTTAATCGCCCACCGAAGAGGCAAGAACTGGTTCGTCACGTGCTTCTTGGCGGAAAACATGACCTCCTCCTATGGAACCCAACACCTCTCATCACGCATCTTTATCGAGAGACCTATTCGCATTGAAACACATCGTACATGAAAGAACCAACCCTTACTCTACACTGCACATCAAATCCAGAAACGAAGGATAGTGCCCATCCCAAGCCCTTGTGATATTCACTCCTTCCTGCCAGTTAAGCCGCTATATCATCTCGTTCAATGCAATTCGCCCCATTAATCCAAGCGAACACCCCCGTTTGACTTACACAGTGCTCCTTGCGCCCTCGGTGCCCCTCGAGTTGATCCAATTCTCCGGCTTGAACCCCGACGTCTTCGGGCCGAGCCCGCGACGCAGGATCCACTCCTTGCTGGTGTACTCGGGCTCAACCACGTCGCTCTTCGGCTGTTGTTCAACGAGTCCGCCCTCCAAACGGCGCATGACGACGTCGTCCTCCGGGCGGGAGAAGTATACCAACGAGTACCGCGTCTCATTTGCTTGCTTGCCAGGAGGGTTGAGCACGCGGTGCATGTTGCTCCGGAGCAGCCCGCCAGAGAACTTGACCATCGCGTCGCCGAGGTTGATGATCGCGCAGCCCGGGATGGGGCGGACGTACACCCACTCCTTCGATCCAGGGAGCTGGACCTGCAGACCTCCGAGCCAGTTGAAGAGGATGGTGAGCGAGCCAAAGTCAGTGTGTTCCGCCGCTGTCTGGTCGGAATTACCCTCTCCCCTAGCCGGAGCACGGATGAACCGCACGTGGTCGCCCGAGAGCGCATGCAGGCGATGCATGTTCTCGAGCGAGCCTGGGGGGAGCTGGAGCGACTCGTTAAGCAGCTGGAGCATAAGTATGCCCTGCTTCTGCGCATTGAGTACAAAGGAGCGCAGGAGAGGGAAGTTATCCTTGATCAGCTGGGGAGCAGCGAGCGGCGTGCAGTTCCCGACGATGTCGTCCTTTTTGATCTGGCAATCTACTGGTCAGAATCATGATCTTTGGAAGGCTTGGCAGGGGCGACGAAGCGTGATGCCAAGCGACAAGGATCGACGTACGGTATAGTTTTCGTGCCTTTCCGGCGTTCCCTTGCTGTCCATCACAGCGCTTCCAATCTTCTTCCAGCCGTAGTATCCCGAGCCTCCCTCGACAGTATCGCGATCGCAAATAGCTTTTTCCTCATCGGGCATGGCGAAGAAGCGCTTCTCCAAGTCCAGAAGCTGCTGGGCGTCAGAGAACAGTTGCTTTCCCTCGGTGCACCCGGTAAGGTTGAGGTAGAAGAAACCGAGCTCCTTAGCGCACTTCAGCAGAGCTGCCTGCTCGGCCGGGTCGTGTTCCTGGAGCTTGGACAGGTGGAGGGTAACGAGAGGCGCTGTGGTGAGGTGATCGGGGAAAGGAGGCAGGGAAGCCCAAGCCGGGGAAGCAGGAACGTCACCCATGTTGTTGTCTGACTGTATGTGGTATTAGGGGTAGCTGGGCTTCGTATACCTTGGCGAAAGGAAGATGGTTGATGGGGCGGGAGGCGGGGTGTGGAGGAGGACGTCCACCAGGTCGAGTATAAGTAGGCGTCGGCACCCTCCACCCGCCTTATGCTCACCATCGCCGCCTCAAAGTTCCGCCTGACCCCTGCAAAAATAGTCAGTGAACGGACAGATAAAGCCGCTTAGTCGGCATCGTGGTACGACTTGATGCAAATATTACAGAGCGCCGGGAGGTTGAGGGATTACAGATTGGACAGCAGGAAAATGAATTGGGAAACAGATCCATGCGGGGGAGAAAGCGGGGGTTGCAGGGCCGGCCGGCGCGCTCATCGGCCGCTTCTCCCCGGCCTGTTGCTTCCCTTTGAGTGGCATGTGGACAAAGAATTGAATTGTCCCACTCTGCCGCGTCGGCGCGCCAAAAGGTGGAGGGGCGGGGTGGAGGTGGATCGTCCGCCCTCTCTCGCTCCCGCCGTGGCGATCACCGTACCGACGCCAGGAAAGTTCGGGTATTTCTGGCTCATTCTAGGCGTTACAGACGTCCGCGGAACGGAGGGGTGAGAAGACAGAAGACGTTCCCGCCCGCTGCCGACTTCTGCTGACACATTTCCTTGTGCGAGTCTGTTTGATAATTGTATTTCCGAGTATTCTACATTGCATGGTCATCTAGATAAGAATTCTAGATATCCCACCAAGAGGACATCGATGATTATTCACGGAAGCCTAGTAGACTAACCCTGTGACCCATCCCTCTAACGTACGCCTCCATCTAAAGATCAAGGAAGACTGGGGCCCCACACGGCATCCCCTTCTCCTGACGGCATATGCTCAGGATCTTCCGTTCCGTGCCAGGGTCTGCAGGTTCCTCCCCGTGGCCAGATGAAGCGGATCTGCGGATCGCTTCGGCCGGCAGAGGGGCGACGCTTTCCTGACAGTCCAGTGCCAGTTGTTCATGTGTTCGGAGGGTTGGTCGTCCATCGACCGTGGAGTGGAGATGTCAACGACTCGGCGCAGCTCACCCCGTGTCCATAGTACCCCACGAGCTCTCAAACCACCCCCTTGCCCTAAACTCCACTTCAAACCCCTTCCCCAGCCCAGCATCAGCATAAGCCGAGCTCGCACGCGTGCTAGGACTGCTCGTCCCGGCCGGGGTCGTGCTTGTGGTGCGGGAGACGACAGACCCCCAGTCTTCGGTTCGCGACCAGAGGGAAGAGTGCTCCAACTTGCTATCGTTCGCTTTCTCCATATCCACATTCTTCTCCTCTTTCTCCCCATGCCGCTGCACCGGCCGGTCCTCGCAGTCCCCCTCCCCCACGTCCATTCCCACATACACATCCCCCCCTTCTCCCAAATCCAGATCCTCAGGTATCGTCCACTCGCTCACGAACGTCCTCTCCCTAAACTGGGACACCTCTCGCAGGCGTTTCCTATACGCCGCACGGCGGAGGTTGAGGTACAGCCTCGAGCAGAGGATGGAGGTCAGGCAGAGGGTCAGTCTGGGGTTCTGTTAGCCACTTCAGGAGGAGGAAGGGGAAAGGCCGCACTCGACCATTATACTGTAATAGGGCATGGATGCGAGTAGGGGAACGAGGACGTTGGTCAGCTATTCGCGATCAGCACTATATCATACCATACATGTAGCAGCCTCGTGCGACATACCAGCAAAACTAGTCTAATCAGCTCGGATCACGATACAAAGGGGATAGGCGTACAGAATATAACGACAAAGTACATGAACCCGTCTCTCGCCATGAGCCGGAGTACATCCGTTCTCACTCCCTCTCTTATGTGCCTCAGGATTATCAGTGCGCTAAGGAGGAAGAGCGTGCTTTCTAGCACGAGGCTGGGCAGCCAGATCGTCCAGAAGAGATGCTGGACTCCGCCTAGCAGGCAGCCTGTGACTTGGGCAGCGAGGGAGGGTTCGGGGTGGGTGGTGGATAGGCCGAGGGAGAGGAAGATGCACATCAGAGCGAGGGCGAAGAACCAGAGTAGGAGGAGGGGGAAGAGGATGCTCCTGTTGTTGAGGTAGAGAGCGGAGACGCGTAGCACCAGCATGACTAATCACGAACCGGGACGGGGTTAGGTTGCTAGAGAGACGGAGGGAGGGAGGAGGGCGAACCTTCGACAACAAGCATCCCGATAGGCACACTCCAGTTGTTGAACAACGTCCACCTCTCACAGGCTTCGGAGGACAAGCCAGCGTCGATATTCGCGATATTGCAGAGCGCGGCTTGGAGGAGCACGCCGTACCGGTCGAGGAAGTACAACAAAGTGAGAAAGGTTGGTCTGCGGGCGGAGATCGTTTGCCCTATCCGGGCGAGGGGGGATTGAGCAGGTGCGGAACAGGTGCGGGGGGGTGAAAGCCATATGTAGGTGATTTCCGCTGGCAGGGTGAGGAGGATATCGTATGCCACCAGACAGGTTGCAGCCATCGCTATCCAGTTACTTAGACCTGCGGGATATTAGTTTCTGTGATAGGATGAGATGAGATGGGAGGGGACGGACGCATGATGTATAGCGCTTGGAGGATAGTGCCTGTCCATGATGGGCCTGGCCCGAGGCCGTCTGCCATCGTTCACTGTAAGTTGTAACCAGCCAAACAGTTTTCGATGAAAGAGACGAGGTGTGCCAGAGGGATGGCGGCGTTGTTAAAGAGTTTTGGAATTGTGGTCGTTTTGGATAAACTGCCTCTTAGGGCACCAGTCTTGCAGCAGATAGTAGGTTAGCGTGACCGGGGAGTTCGGGGAGGTGCACCAGTACTAGTGGCCAGTTGCAGTCTAAGCGAAGGCTTTTGACTCTTCCGTGTCTCACAACCTCGGCTACGGCACCCGAGGCAAATTTGACCACTTGGCAGGTTCACACAAGAGAATAAGTTTGAGAGGAGTGTTAAGTGTAGCAATAGAAAGGATATAGAGTACGACACTCAACCTGGAGTTGTCAGGAGTTTCTCCGTAGAACATGATGAGCGCCCCGGATGACGCTGTCTATTCAAATTGAACTCAATCAAGGGTTCTAGCCTCAGCCTGATACGAATGGCGACATTCATTTACCATGTGAAGTGAAGAAGGATAAAACCCCCTTAAACAGCAACGTTTTGTCCAAGTGTATCACCATTAGGAGGGAATCGAGACCAATGTGGCAAGATCCGGAGAGGAGATCGGAGACTGGACCAGGAGCAGCTGGCGGCGTCCCCTGATTCTTTTCTAATATTTCTTAGCAAATGTATACAATTCACCCGGAGATAATCCGCGAATGTATTCATGAAACAGGAGTACAGGAGTAAAAGTACATATACATCTAGCGGCTGCTCACTGGGAGGGTTGGTTTCTAACCACAAAGCTTTCAGCCCATATGCATGTCCGAGCTTCCAGAACGAACATCTGTCTGTTATATCCTTCCTCGAAACCTCTCTCTCGTCTCTCTTCTCTTATCTCAGCGCTCACCATTCAGCGCCTAGCAGCTCCTTATGCAGCCAGCTCGAATCTCGGGCTGGGCGACTCCGACACTGCCTACCTAGCCCCGGCCACCATCAGTCCCATGCACCCAATCCAACAACCCCATAACCCCAAAGTTCTTCACAAACATCTCATGGTGGTAATCATGAAACCTCGCTACGCCGACCCACTTGACGTTCCCCATTCGCTTGGACTTGTACTTCCTGTCGGTGTCGGTGTCGAACTCGGGCTTGGGATCGGGCATGGACTTCGTTGACTGGGGCTGGACATGCTGGTCGGACTCGGTCTTCGCACTGGTCGCAATCCTAGGCTCTGTAACGCCCAACCCCAACAACGGACGAATACACCCCTCCCCCAAGCGCAACACCGTCCCCAAATTCGGCACAAACTCATATCCCGAATGAACAGTCGCCGTCTCCACCAACTCGAGTGCCAAAAACGTCCACCAAACGAGAATGTGCGTCCTGAGCAGTACAGGGCCCGCCAGGATCGGGATGATGTTCGCTAGGAGGTGTTCCAGCGGGTGGGCGTATTGCGCGCTTAGGGAGATGGGCGCGGTGAAGAGATGATGTTGTTTGTGGATGCGTTTGTAGAGGGTTGGGGTGTGAAGCAGCCGGTGGGAGTAGTAGAACAGCAGTTCGCGGAGAAGGAGGGAGAGGGTGATGTCCTTCACGAACCTGGTGAAGGGGGGGATATGCGGGGTGACTTCGAACGGCGGGGGCAGGTCGAAGGTTACGGTAATGACGTGCATCCCCAGCCCGAGAGGGAGCGCAACGAGCAAGTTGTTAACCGCGACAACCCTCAAGCACCTCACTACCTCAGAGGGGGAAACATGCTTTCCTGGCTGGATCTTCCATCTCTCGGCCCAGGAGGGGCGGGTGAGGTCGAGTAAGAGGTAGAGAAGGGCGGGGATGTAGAATGCGAGGAGCTGGAGGAGCTGGGTGCTTAGGAGTATGAGGGTGTTGGGGTTGGAAAGGGAGAGAGAGGAGAAGAGGTGTTGGACTGAGGGGGACATTGGGGGAGGGGGTGTGAGGAGGGCCAGGGAGGAGGAGGAGGAGGAGATCAGGGACTAAGCGCCCATGTTTCTCTCGAGGAGGGTCACATGAACATCCTCTTACCCGCATAAGCGGCTAACATGGAGTGCGTTGAGATATTCTGAGCTAGTACAGTACATGGCAACCTACTAACAACCCGTGAATCGGAGACTTGTATTTCCATTTCCTATCGTACACCCCGCACGGCTCTTAAGCTCCCAATTCTTCCCACAGTCCCCAATCTACCGTTCCCCAACCTTCTTAACCCCCGCAAAAACCCTCTCATTCCTGCTCCAAAACTCCAATACGACCCCCGCAGTCCTAGCCGGGTCATCTTCCTGCAAATGATGGCCCACACCGGGGATGACGACCAGCTGGAACTTTCCCTGCATCTGGCCTATCATCAGGGGCTTGTCGAGCCTTTCTGTACCTGCGAGGAGGAGGAGACGGGCGGTGCGGGCGGTGAGGAATCGGGAGGAGAGGTTGGTGAACCAGCCTTTTCAGTGAGGGGTGAGCAGGTGCTGGACTGGGCTCCCGTGGGGGAGGAGGGAGGGAGGACACACCTTCCCAGAAAGGCTCTGTTTTCTCTAACGGCGCTCTCCAGACCCAGCCCTGGTTATTCTGGCCAGGCACGAACAGGGGAGGGACGGAGATCCGCGCGGACTGGACGTTGCGCAGGGTGTTGTTTTTCACGCTGTGTGCAGTGAGCTGGGGAGGGTTGAGGAGAGGGAGCTGGGACGTACTGCCATTGGATTGCTGCCTCTAAGCTGGGGAACCCGGGAGGACGGGTTAGCAGCAGACTGCGCATATGGGGCAAGGCTTCCAGTGCTGTCCCTACATACCAAACCAGACCAAACCAAACCGAATCCAGGGTTGAGCCAACGCACCCTACGCAGAAGACAGAGCTGACCTTCGACAACATCCAGCACCCCTATGCCTGTTACCTGATACCCCTTTTCGAGGAGCTCGTCCAGTACTCCCAGGACGACAGAAGCGCCCATCGAGTGCCCGAGGAGGACGAGGCTAGGTGCCTGGGAAGGGGAAGGGAAGAGGGTTGTGAGCAGGGTTAGGAGGTCTTTTGACAGGTCGGGCTGGGAGAGTAGGAGGTCGCCTTCTTCCGACGAGGAGGTGGAACGGGTTTTCCCTGTTTGAGTTTGCGTGAGGGGGGGAGGAGACAGGAGAGGGAGGGAAGGCGGCTCACCATGCCCTCTACAGTCTGCGGCTAGGACACCACATTCCCCCTTACTCTGTACCCCGACTTCCCGTGCGAAACTCGCAAAGCTCAACGCTCCACTCCCGGCTCCATGATGCGCGACCACGAGTGCTCCGTTCCCCCCCTCAGGGCCGATGAGGGCAGGGGTGTAGTATAGCCTGACATCGAGTTCCCGGGAAGGGAGGAGGAGGGAGAGCGATTGGTCGAAGTAGCCTTCTGCGCTTAAGGGGGTGTAGTCTACTGGTGTACGGGAACGGTGTGTGAGGCGGGGGAGGGCGTTACTCCTCGTTCATTCATTGTCAGATTAAAGTATGTATAGAGGTGAGGATACAGACACACAGGTTAGGAAGGTCCCCAATGCCAGCTTCGTCGTCCATCTCCTCATCAACGTCTCCCTCTCTCTCTCCTTTTTCCCCTGCACCCATGCCCGTGCTTGTACTCATATCCACATCCTCCTCTTGAGTCGCTCGGGTATCCCATGGTGGCAAGTCTGGTAGTTTTGAAATCCGAGCACGGAGTGCGCTGCGGTAGAGGTCGTGTGCCATGTTGGCTGTCCTGTGAACAGTTGTCACTTGTAGCTGCGACCGACAGGGACGGTCAGCGTCGGGTCTAAGCGTCGGCGTTTAGGCTGGACCCTTATGAGTAATGCCCACACTGGCACTCCTCGACATTGTCACCAACGTTCACTGAAATGCCCCTCCCACCAGTATTATACCACATCTTCCCACTTCCCATACCTTACCTCCCCACTCTCGCACTCCAGAACAGCATCCACCACCTCCAGCTCAACCTGCGCAAGTCTACCCAGGACAACCCAGACATCCTCCTGCTGCTACAGCACACACCGGTCTATACCGCCGGAAGGCGAGAAGTAGAGGTCAAGGAGCTTGAAGCGGCACGACTGAAATCTGCTGGTGCGGACTGGGTAAAGAGCGATCGGGGTGGGCTGACGACGTTTCACGGCCCAGGGCAGGTCGTAGGCTACCCGTTGTGGGATATCGGTCGGATAGGGGTACGCTCTTCCTCCGCCTACTGCTTCTTCTCCTTCTCCTTCTCCTTCTTCTGCTTCTGCTACTGTGCATACTGAGTCAGGGGACTAGATGTCAGCAAGATGCTACGTGAACAACGTCGAGTCCTCCCTACGTGACTACCTCCAGCAAACCTTCTCTCTCCGAACCCTAGACCCCTCCCCCTCCCCAGGCCTCTTCACCACTCCAGAACGGAAGATTGCCTCCCTAGGCATCTCCGTCCGTCACCGGCTGACAGCACACGGGTTCTCGTTAAACGTACTGCATGAGCCTGTACGGTGGTTTGACCAGGTTGTAGCGTGCGGGCTAGAGGGCGTAGGAGCGACGAGTGTGCAGGATGAGCTGCCTAGCGCTGGCCTGGGGGAAGGGGGGATGACAGGGGTGGCGGAGGGGATAGCAACTGCGTTTGGCGGGAGGTTTGGGAGAAGCATGCAGCGGCTTGATTTGGATGTGCTGGGCGGGCTGGAGGGGGGGACGAAGGTCCGGCAGGAGTTGGAGCTGCTGGAGAGGGAGGGGAGGAGGGAGTGGTTGAGGGAGCCTTTGGTTTGATGACTGTGTCTGTTTGGGTGCTCCTGGGATGTGCGCTGCGGTTAGCTGGACGTGGAACACCTGGGATGAGGGCGGTTAGTTGGCAGTCTTGAATTCCTCTGCGAGTAGAGGAGTCGTTGTTTAATCAACCGGCTGCTGGTGTACTGTATATACGCCAAACAAAAGAAGCGAGCCTGTCTAATCCGCGATTCTAGCAAGAGCACAATCACTCCCCAGACCAGTACTCACACGACCACAACAACCCCACACAAAATAACCCTGCATGGCCTCAATTGTGGAACAAACTTACAGACCCGGTCGAACACCGGGGGCTCAGGTCGGATAGGACTCTCCTCGACCTGAGCTGAATGCTCATGCTCGTCCGTGTCCCGATGGTAGTCTCAAGAGGGCGGAGATACTTATTCCAGGGAGATGTCATTCGAAAGGTAGTTGGGCATGGGGGTGGGAGCCAAAAGATCATGAGCTCGAATTCGCCCAGTCCTCTCCTCAGAGACATTACCGTGCACCAGCTCGCACAGCGCAGAAGCCGTCAGACGCGAAACGAAATGGAAATGCATGCCATGACATATAGAGCACACGACTCTGACTCGGCTCTATAGCTAGTGTGTCCCCTCCATCGACCTGTAGAGGCTCTTTTCCCCGACTGACTCCGGCTCTCGAAGGCCGCGACGGGTATGTGGATGCGTTTATCGGTTCTGTCAAAAGTTCAGCGTCCGCAGACAGAGAGGACATTGTTTAAAATGGGGGAGGGATGAGATGCAGAGCCGTACAAAGCAAGCACACCACCCCAACTCCAACCAAAGTCGAAACGCACCTTTACAAACCCGATATCCTTCGACTTCTCCCTAAAACACTGCCTGCAAATGTCCAGTCCATACTTGCGTATCAAACCTGCCTGATGGGCGCAGACGCGGCTGTTCACGCATCACGCATCCGGTGGTTAGTCCTCACTCAGGGTGTGGGTGAGAGAAGGACATACCATTGCCTGCTGCCTTTGCCGTACTTGCGAGGCCTGGAAAACCAAACGGAGTCGTGTGTCATCTACCCGCTGCTAGTCAGCAAGAGCGACTTGGAGAAGGAGAGGGATACGCACCTTTGTCGATTGATGAGTGCCAGACGGTGAGCGCGGGTGGTAGAGAGGACAGGGAAAGATAGAGCGGGAGCAAAAGAGGGTGGGCGTGGTACTGTACAGTTTTGATTTGGGCGTCGGGGTTAGAGGATAGGGTCTGGCGGGTAACGCCGATATCACGTTTGGGACAGGACGGACGACGAGGAGCATGCTTTGGACGACGAGGACGATGCTGAAGACGACGAGGACGACGAGTATGCTGACGATTGCCCTGAACACGCTCTTGCAACCAGGATGCCGCCGTCTCGCCCGGTCGATAACTACCGTCCGACCTCCCCCTCGCGGTCCACGCGCGCATCTCCGTTCCCCAGGCTTCGTCTCCCCATCACCCTCCCCATCCTTCCCAGCATCCCCTCCCCAGCCCAAACGCCGTCCCCGTTTCTCGCGAAACACCCCCCCTCCCCTTCCCTCCAGCCGCCGCTCTCTCCTCGGGCGTGACCCCCGCTCGATCCTAGTAACATTCCGCTCCATCTGGCCGAACGTGACTGTCTTCCCCCTCTGGGGCCCTGGACTCCCTGACACCGACTCGGGCCTGCCCTTCTCCCTCGACTTGCATAAGCCGCAACGGGTGGGCGAGTCTGGGTACCTTATGCGCGGAGTGCTCGACGCGGGGTCGTACAAGATTCGCGCGTTTGTCAAGGCTGCGGATACCAGGGCGGGGGATGCAGTTGGGCTGGCGCATAAGGCTGCGCTGGAGCGGGAGGCGGAGGTGTATGAGAGACTGAAGAGGGAGGACGAGACGCTCTGGGGGAACGTGGTGCCCTACCCTTATGGGCTTTACGCGGGAGAGGGGTTCATGTTGTTCATCATGTCCTATATCGGGCAGCCCCTTTCCCATCTGCAGAAGAGCCAAGAGTACGTCCGTATTTCATGAGGGAAATATGGTGGCTCATGTTTCACAGGGAGAGCGTGAGACTGCTTGTGGAGAAACTGCATGCGTGGGATGTGGTCCATGGGGATGTGAGGCCGCATCATGTGATACAGGAAAAGAAGGGACCGGTGAGGCTTGTGGATTTGCATAAGGCGAAGGGGCATGGGGAGGTTCTTGTGGGTGAGGAGAAGGACACTGCGAGTGTGGAAGAGGGAAGGAAGGAGATACAGGAGATGCAGGGCGAGCCTACGGGGGGGGATACCCTTATCACCACTACCCCGAACTCAGATTCAACCCCAGCCACGGAAAACGCATCTCCCAACCAGCCCAATCCTACCCCTCTTCCGCCAGCACCAGATTCGACGCCCGCTCCACCCTCAAAATCCTGCCCCGGCCCTCTCTGTCCCGAACTACAGGACCTCGGCCCCCACCTGCGAAAGCGCGACCTCACCCCCCTCCCCGGTCGGGCCGCCAAACACCAAAAGAAGGTCAAGCTAGACAAAGAGGAGAAGGTGCGGCTCAACGCTGCCAAGGCGGAGAAGAAAGCGCGGGACGAGGAGGAGTCTAGGATCGCCCGGCTTGAGTGGGCGATGGAGAAGGAACGGAGGGCGCTGGTTAGGACGTTCAGGGTGAAGAAGAACGGGGAGGGAGAGGTGTGGGAGCCGAGTTGGGGTGATCGGGTGAATTCACGTTCTTGAGAGGAGTACTACACCCAGATTGTCTCGTTATTGGAAACTGATTCGTATCTTCAAGTCTCTGACGCCAACTCCCCAACGTGAACTTCGTGAGCGCTAAAGACCCTAACCTGGACGGCCGAGATGAGCGCCCGGTCGGACTGACAGTCCGGCCCCGCATTTCCCACTCGGCACTCCGCATCGGCAGCCAAAGAAGGAACTCCCGCCGACATTCCACTCCAGACCATTACCATTCGTTCAGACGTGTCCATTTGAGTGGGCCTGTGGAGGGCCGACCGGATCCCCTCTCACTCTAAGGGATGCATATGGGGAATTACCCCCCTACCCTCTGGCGGCATGTTGAGTGGAGGTCGCACGTGACATTTTGGCCCAGGCTGACCAGCTCGTTATTGGAAACTACGCCGTGCTCCTCCACCTTTCTCTCGCTATAAGTCTCCCGTCCCCCGCACGCACAACAAGTTCTCCCCCACACGCAAAGCCCACCCCTGCTAGCACTGCTCACAATGGTAGGCACGATCCACCACACGCTGCCCTCTTTCCCCGAAGGGCTCCCCACCGCCCCGCTCGTCTCCGTAAATCTAGCCCGGCTCGAGTCCTCCGACCCCAGCGAGTCAGAAGCGTTCTACACAGCATGTAAGAACCTCGGGTTCTTCTACCTCGATTGTACAGGCTCCAAGCTGGGGGAAGAGATCGTACAAGGAGCAGAGCAGCTGCATGCGCTTCAGCAGGTGTTCTTTAACCTCCCTGCCGAGGAGAAAGAACGCTATGGACAGAGTATGGACAAGTTCTATGCTTATCGGTATACCGAACTCGATATCCGGGACCCGAATGGCGTGCCCCTCCGGACAGAGAACTACAACGTGCGTCCCCGCGGCCTTCAGCGTCCTCATCACCTAGCTAACCCCCCTTAGTTGAAGAAAGACGACGTGCTAGGAAACTGCCCCCGGCTCCCCTGCCACCCCCTAATCAGCACCAACCAACCCCTGTTCAAATCCTACGTGCTCAACTGCAGAGCCGCGATCGACCTGATGCTGCATACGCTCAACACCCACCTCCAGCTAGCCGAAGGCACACTCGCCTCCCTGCACAGGATCGACCATCTTTCGGGGGATCATGTTCGGTTTACGCAGGCGCCGCCTAGGCCTTGGGACGATAAGCGGATCTCTGCTGGCGAGCATACGGACTTTGGGAGCATTACGATCCTTTTCAATTGGCTTGGAGGCTTGCAGATCCGGAGACCGGACAACGATGAGTGGGTCTATGTCCGCCCTGTGCCTGGGAGCGCAGTCGTCAACCTCGGCGACGCACTCGTCAAGTTCACAGCATGCATCCTCCGTTCAAACATCCATCGTGTCGTCCCCGCTCCCGGGCCTCAAGCAGGGCTCATGCGCCACAGCCTGGTATACTTCTCCCGCCCGGAAAACGAGGTGATCATGAAGCGCCTCAGGGGGGGGTTGGTGGATGACCAGCCGCATAAGGAGGGAGAGGAGGAGGAGGAGGAGATCAATAGTCATGAATGGATTATGCGCAGGGCGTATGGGGACTTGAGGGGCATATATACGAGCAAGGGGTTGGAGCCGAGGGGCACGCCGGCGGCCTAACGCAGTCCATGGTTGGCGGGCTGCAGGGCGTGTGCATTCTTCGTTCTACGTTTTGATTGAGGTTGTACGAATCTAAGTAGTGTGGAGATCAATGCAGGGTTCATAGTACAGAGCTAGTCCAGTTCCTCTCCAGTGCCTACCCCCTCAAGACCAGGCATAACACTGCCTATCGCTCCCCTGAGCTCTCGTTCTCTCCCCCCTTCCCCGTCGGCGGAAAAGACAACGGGTGCCCATCTTCCCTCCAATGACTCGGTGCGTGCGCCCGGAGGGAAAAGCGCAGAGCGTAGGGAGAGCGTCCTGAGGAAAAAGAGGTATTCCCAGACCTGGGCTCTCAGACTTGTCTGCAGAACGTCAGCCCGCTCGGTGGAGTAACGAGGGGGACGTACGGGACTGACAGCGGTTTCTGACCTCATTCCTCGGTCTGCGCTGGGAGTGAGAGACTGTCGGGTTGCTTGTGTAAGTAGGGGGAGGGCGAGGAACCAGCCTATTACTAGTGCGAAGTAGCCCTGCCCCTGCTCACCCTGCCGCAGTAAGCCAGCGTACTGTTCACAAACAGTCGAACGTACCTCTACAGAAGGATAAACAGGCACCACCCTCCCAACCAGGGAGATCGTCTCCCCCACCCCCTCTCTCCCTCTTCTCAACCCCCATCTCACTCTGCCCACTCTCTCCCTCCACACCCCTGCGTAGGCGAGCCGTTCCCTCCTTCTCAGTTCCGGATATCGGGCGGTGACGACTCCTAGCTGGCTAGCGAGCAGGAGGAGGAGGGAGAGGGCGAACGTTAGGTCTGCTTGGGGGGATGTGGGGGTGTGAGTGGGGGATTGGGATTGGGGTTGAGCGGGTGGGGGTGGGGGGTAGGTAGCGGTTGGCTGGGGTAGGGGGAGGAGGACAACACTCTCTGAGAGAGAGTCTTCTGGTTGATCGCTGGTGTGTGTGGACATTGAGTGAGTGGGATGAGATTAAGGAATGGGTTATGTTACAAGTGAAATAGAAGTTTGTCTGTGTTGAGTTGAACAATTGTCGTCAGTACAGACAGGAGACGCGACGCGTTCAATGTATTCACGCGTTGGACATTATAAATTGGACACCAACCGCCAAGGACATCAATTATAACAACACACAACACACAACAACCCCTCAACTCTCATACCCATCCTCTCCCTCATCCTCTTCCTCCTCCTCATCACCAGGCGTAGCCCACACACTCCCCATCGCCCGCCACACACCCGTAAAACTCGCTTTCCACAGGCGGATACGCCCGTCGTCCCCAGCGCTGGAGAGGATCGTTCCCGTAGGGTTGAACTGTACGCGTCCGACTGGTCTGCCTCTATCACGAGGGTTAGCAGGGTCAGGGGGAATAGGGGGAATAAGGGGAATAGGGAGCGGGAGAGAACGGGAGGGGGAGAACGTGTACACACCCATGTTCCTCAAATTCCCCAACAAGCTCCGCTTTCCAGCTATCTTCCTCCTGAACCCCTTCCTTCCCGGGTACGACCTTCCATAGATACACGCACCCGGCTTCGCTCCCCGCCGCCAGGAGATGGAAGCTCTTCCCACACGCCGGGGCCCAGGCTACGCTCGTCAGCGGCGTACGGGGGGGCTCTTCTACTGCTGCTGGGAGGGGGAGGGGGGAGTGCGAGTGATCTGCTTTCCTTCGCGGTAGGGGGGCGGGGAGGGGTACAGGCGTAGGAGGCGTGGGGGGGACGAGCGTCGTTAGAGTTACTGGCCTCGCAGGGCCGCCGGGGAACTGCATAATCTGTTCCTGGGATCAGCACTGTCATCCCTGGTAGTCAATGCACAACGTACCTTGACACACCCCTGGTTCGCACAACACACAGCCAGAACATCACCCCACCATCTCTCGGCACACCAAGCCAGCGCCCACCCAGCGTCCGTCTCCCACCCACCCGTCGCCGCCTGCCTCTCCCCTCCCACTCCCACTCCCCCCAGCCTGCCCTCTCTCACCCCCTCCCCTCCCGCACCAACCACCCCCTCGCCAAACAACCCCATCATCCCCAGCTCCTCCCTCGTTTCCCACACTTCCAAACTAGGCAAATCAAGACATTCCCAAATCCTCACACATCCATCCGCTCCCACACCTGCCAACTTCAGCCCCAGAGCCTCAGGCGCCCATTCCAGACTCCTGATACTCGCTCCCTGATCCGTAAAAACCTTCCTCTCGACCCAGCGCGAACGTTGCCCCGCTCCGCGGGAAGGGACATCTTCGAATATCTTCACTGTACGGTCGAACGCTGCTGTGGCTAGTAAAGGCCCGAAAGCGGGGTGGGCGAACGATACCCGCGTAAGGGGAGCGTCGTGTGCCTTGAACTCGTCTTCCAATTCCCAGCCTCCGGAGCTGCCCCCCGCTGTGCCTGCACCTGTGCCTATGCCTGGGGCTGCGGAGACGGAAGGCTCTGCGGAAAGAGAGAAGATGCGCACACGGTGGTCGGCGCTGGCTACGGCTAGGGAAGTGCCGTAGTAGTTGTAGGATAGGTCGGTGATTATATCTTGGAAGAGGGAGGTGGGGAGGAGAGCGGATTGGAGCATTGTTGGATTGTGAGCTGTGGAAGAGAGAGAAGAGAGGCAACGAGGGAATGAATGAATGTGTGGACGCTTCGGTGGCGGTGCAGCCTTTGATCATTATTTTATGAATATCTACACACATCAACAGTGCGAATTCAACATATGAATTCCTGTATTCCACACCCTCTCACACCTCCCCTTCAACCGGGTTCGGGTTGGGCGAATGCAGCAAGCCCAACCCCAGTCCAAACAAAGGCGACAACTCTGACAGTGCATGGCTAACACCGAACGACGCATCAGCTTGCAGCTCGTGCCCGTCTGCTTATACAATGCGGTGGGGGAGATGTTTACTTGCGAGGACCAAAAGAAGTATATAGTGTGTTGGCAAGTGGAACAGAATCCACAGCATGCCGCGTCTTCGACCCATGCGAGCTTCAGTATCGAACCCGTGGAACAACTGCCAGATGCAGAAGATTACCACAAGTCCGCAGAAGGATTGAAGGTCTGCAGTACATGAGTGTGCCTCCTGTATGCGACAAAAGAGCACACATCCGCTGTTCGTGAATCCGAAGCCGATGACGTCGCTGAGGGATTCCACTAACCCTATAATTCCCTAGTAGTATTCTCAGTAGCATTCATCCATAATACCGGTGCAAGAATCCAGTTACATCTGCCAAGATCACAAGCGTAAGAGCGCCATAGCGTTCCGTAATCGCATACGGAGCAGGGATATAAGAAGAGAAGTTTGGCAGCGATCCGGTGACAAGATATTCCATCGCCAAGCCGAGATAGCAGAGTTCCAGTTTGACTTCCTTTGGCTTATCGTTGATATCGCAGAGTATCACCAACCAACCATAGTCTATAGATCCATTAGAAGGCGCTGGAGGGTACCGTACAATAGCCATACAGTGCCGAAAAGGACCTGACAACCGCGGGGATGAGAAGGATCAACAGCCGCTTATATCCCCGAGTGATTTATGCCGCTGCTCGGCTTAGATCAAGCAGATTAAGAGACAATTAGTGTACCCACTGTGAAGATACTGCACAGCCAGTAACATCCTGCTTCGCGCATAGACGATCGAAATGCTCTTAAACGCAATCCATCCTTCGGATTGGGTTGTTTGAGCTTCGGGACTGGCCATTCGGTCACGAGATAACGGGTTCCCAGGATCAAAGTCCCTCGAGGCAATACCTATGAAGGCAAAATTCCCAAGTTGAAGGAAACGGAATAGCCGATGAAGCCAGTCGTTTGCCTGGGATCGGACGTCGTATAGGACCTGATCTGTCCAGACCCACCCTGGACAGATGAGCATCCATACCATCGTTGATATATGCGCATATAGATGTTGCTTACATATAATGACAAAGTACGAGAAGAATAGACACCAGGGATGAGATCGCATGATTTGTCGAGAAGACAGCCAAGACAGCCAACTGGTCCGGTCTGGAGACGCGTTGTCTTCCGCTCCACTCACGATCACCAGATCGCATAGCAACTCAAGGCATGACCTGGCTCGTTGGTGTTCGGTAATCCAGAGCTCTTCTTTACTCCAGTCATGATAGCCTGCCTTTGCCTCTCGTAGGAAGACCTATCCAGTCTCTTCATGCAGAGCAACCAGGCGAGGCCTGATCAACAAAGAGAGCAACTGAGGACGGGTGCGGCTCGTTTTCGCCAGCGATCTTTCAAAGGGTATGAGTGAGGTCCGTTAGTAGAGGACATCGTTGTGGTTCATTAAATCTGCGGAAGACACTGTGATGGTGGTGGTTGAACGAGGGATCGTCGTTCGAAGACGACTTCTTACAATACACAGCCACCTTATCATACTTCTCTGACCCATCACAGATAATGATGAACGCTCCAACGACGCCTTCTCTCCTCAAAGCAGTCAGTGTCTCTACTTCAGACACATCAGCTCGGATACCGAGCTATTCCGACACCATCTCTGGTTTGAGACAAATACACCCTGAGGTCTAGCCATCTTGAGCGACATAATGCCAAGACACTGTGTTCAGCCATCTGCGAGGAACGGGCGTAGCTCAGCGCTTGATCTTGAACTATCGTGGATATGGAGGAGAAAATGATGAACAGTAATGCTGCAAGGTGCGCAATGTTGAGCAAAGGGGTACAAGAAGGTCCTGACTGGTGCACAGCGAGAACGAGCAAGATCGAGAAATCGAGGAGAGGGGATATCGCTCACGGATCATTCCGTTGTTAATCAAACATAGTCTCACGATGCCAGTAGACTCCAAGTGCGTAAATGCGGACTCTTACCGGGTAGATCCAAGGCTGAGCGTCTCCACAGAGAACAGCGATGGCTAACCAAGGCGCAGCGGGCACCCCAGTGGCTGGATCTCCTGTATGACTTGGTGATCGTAAGCAAAGGAGTTCCAGGATTCTGATCACAGTACTGAACTATGCTCAGATTGCGGTTCTGACCGTATTCACCGTCAATCATGAGATCACTGGCGGTCCATCGACCCTCGTATACTTCTCATATTTCGTCATCATTTGGTGGGTCTGGGCCTCGCAAGTGCTATACGACGTGCGGTTCGAGGCAAACGACTGGGTCCACCGCCTGTTCAAGTTCTGCCAGCTAGGAACGTTTGCTTTCCTTGGTGTGACGGCGCAGAGCTTCGACCCATCGAATGTACTTCCACCCGAGTCGGCTGTGGAATCATCTGAAGCCGCACAGCAGTCGTTGGGCGCGTCAGCTTGGACGGGAGTTGCAACCTCATACGCTGCTGGACGACTCTTCTTGATCCTCGAATATGTACTCGGTGCGGTGGATCATATCGAATATGATTGCCTTTAACATCTAACACGTTGCTTAGTTCTCATCACAACACGGCATTACAAGCGACATCTGCCTTCTTTGCTGGTGCCGCCGATTGTTGCATTCATTTCCGGAGTGTAAGCGCCCCATCGGCAATCCAAGATGTCACTTACTGACTTGTTACGTCAGTCTATGGGCCATCAGTGCGTCCATGACAGGGAACGCGGCTGCCAAAGTTGCTTGCGCCTACAGTGGCCTTGGGCTCGAGGTGGAAGCGACATTGATGCTTCCTCTAATGCCCCAATACATGAGGGCTCCGCCCGAAATGATCAGTGAACGCTTTGGTGCATTATCACTCATCATCATTGGTGAAGTAGACCTTCTACAACCACACTCAGACTTGCAGGTGCTCATGCTATCAAGGGAATCATCGGCATCATCCGATCTTTCAGTGCGGTCATGGCCGGGTTTGGGTTCAGTAGTGTGGCTTGTGCGTTTCAGATGTTCCCTGTCCTTTCCTTGTTCTAACTCGCTGACAGATGGGCAATGTTTCTGTGCCCTGGTTATTATCACCTCCCTCTGGTACTTTTTGTTCGACGGGTTCAATGTGGAGATTAGGATGGGGCGAAAGCGCGGGCTGCTATGGATCATCTTCCACTTCCCCCTGCACTTCAGTATTCTGCTGGTTCTCATCGGTTAGGCAAGCGCCTTTCTCACAGTTCGCTTCCTCATCCATTTCCCAGGAATGCGAAACACTGCCACGTTCGGCAATATCACCCACGCTCTGGACATTGTCAACCAGAACATGTTATCCCTTTTTGCCGACATCGACGAGAACAATTTCAACCATACGTCCGCCGGTCTACAGTACATGTCCATTCAACTTGGGAAGCTCTCAATCACTCCATCATGGCCAGAAGAGATCCGGAATATCCTCGACGAGGCCTCCAATCCCAATAGCACCCAAGACCCTGTTGTTGATGTTATCCAGTACCAGGTGCAGATTTACATCGGTATTGCAGCTGTAAGTTTGTTTTCCCCCCCAACACCAGATCGCTCAACGAGGACAGTACTACGATGTCCAACTATCAGATGACGTCTTGCACTCGGCAGAAGTGATCAACTCCCTTAATGGAACTCGGAATCCCGATTCAAGCACTTGGAATGCCACATATGACGAATATGTCGCTTTGGGCAACGAGTTCGATCAGGAGTACCAAACTGATCTGGGCAACGGCGTCCTTTTCTTTCTACCAAGCGCAGGAGGCTTCTTGTTTGTCCTTTCTATCCTTCACCTCCTCAGAAGCCTCCCCCTCGGCGGCTACATGTGGGCGTCATGGACTTCTCGGCTTGTTGGTGGAATTGGACTGGGGCTTCTAGGGCTTCTCGACCTGGGTGACAAGACGCTAAATGAGGACATGACCTCGCCTATATTTGTCTATCGACTGCAACAACGAAACTGGATGCGTGAGTGCTAGTGCCGTTGTGTTGCCGACGGGCTAACATCGTGCAGTGCCAGTCGTCGCAATCGTATACGCTGTGCTTATCATCTTCGACTCGGTAAGGTGCCTCATTGTACTAATCTTGGTCAAATTATTGATGAGCGCACAGCTATTAATGGTTCTGGCCGACCGTCAAGCTCGCCATCGGCGGGGGCCGGTTATCCCACATACAGACCAAGCGGGACCTCGAGGTACGATACTTGCCGCGTATTCACCAGGCCAAGCTGATCCAGATCTATTAACAGGCGCAAATAGCTCCGTTGAGGCCCGAGGTCCGGAATGCTCGGCACCACATGAAGAGACAGTGCTTCCAGGGTCTGGCACTCGAGTAAAGAGTGACTACTCTTGAATTACCTTGGAAACATGTTTCCTCAAGTCTACACATCGGCCCATCGTTGTAAAAATAGAGCTCGTAACGAGTGTCTTCTCTGACTACGCTTTCCAGTGTGTTAATTCCCAACGACTGCGGAGGGGAAGACGAATTCCAAGAGAAGCAACGTTGCTGACTCAGTTTTTATTCATATCTCGGCGATAAATTAGTGCCCAAATTTAGCAAGAGGTTTCCCAGGGATCCGACTTTGTTTTTAATTCAATTTATGAGAATTTTACATATTAATGACGACAACAAATACCGTACTTAGGGCGGAAGCAGCCGATGAGGAGACCCTGCCCGACTCCGCGTTTCACTCATTTCTATGCGCACTGCTATTTCCCCTTTCGAGGGGCTCATCCGCAACGTCGCTGTGCACACGATCACTCCGATTGGGCCAATGCTGAGCTTCACATGAAGCGCTTTGACCTTGAGTCTGTGTTTTGTGAAACATGAAAAGGACAGCCACTGGTGGTTTTGAGCGGCTCCTGGACCTATCACGTTACGGACTCGGGCAGTTGATGGATCTGGGCGGAGACCAAGCGGTGGTTGCGGGTGATGGTCTCGAATACACGAGGTCTGAGACAGCTATATAAGGCCTCGTTACCCCTTCAACGACTGTACACATCCCCGTTCTTGTATACCCCCCCATCTTCAGGTTAGTCACGATGATACAGGAAAGGTCCTACCATGAAAGAAATGCAGAGTGAGTCAGTTTCATCTGTCTTCCTGACTGACGCTGAATGTTGTGTTTAGGGAGGAGGAAGGCCGTGGTTGGAACTCGCGTTTGCTGCAGTTCGCCATCAAGCTAAAGGAGAGACCACCCAATGAGGAAACCCACGAGCAGTATTGGTTAGACAAGGAGGAGCGTGCTCCGGACTGGCTAGAGCTGTTCTACGATTTAGTTATCGTACGCTTCCCCCACTCGTTCTCGTCGCTGCATCTGATCAGCGAATAGGTTGCCGTCCTTTCCGTCTTTTCCACCGCTCACGAAGTCTCAAGCCCACACTCTGTTCTCGTCTACTTTTCCTATTTCGTTATCATTTGGTGGGTATGGGCTTCCCAGACGATGTACGATGTCCACTTCCAAGCGAATGACTGGCTCCACCGCATCTTCAAGTGCTTGCAGCTCGCGTCATTCATATTTGTCGGTGCGGGGAGTGCGAACTTTACGCCATTCTCAGTCCTACCAAGTGACGGGCTCGATGACGCGAGTATCCTTATGGATTCACAAGCTACGAGCTGGAAGGGCGTCGCCATTGCCTACGCTGCAGGGCGTTTCATCCTCGTCTTGCAATACATGCTTGGTACGTTGCGTTGTTTGGTTCTAAATCCTGGTTGTGATTGTTTACCGTGACATCAGTGGCCGTTCGCGTCATTTTCCCAAAGCTTGGTGCAGAGGTATATGGCGAGCGGCGTCACATGTCTTGGGTCCTTGCTCCTGCCTGTATCTACCTGGTCTCAGGCGTGTATGCACGTTCTCCTGATCAAGTTGCGCCAAATACTGACATATCGCAGTTTCTGGCTCATTTCTGCTCTCCTCACGACGAATGCAGGAGCTAAAGTTGCCCTCGCTTATTTCACCCTTGCTGTGGAGTTCCTGTCTGCCATGGTCATGCCCCTCGGGCCCGGTTACATGAAGCCCCCTGCGGCAATGATCAGCGAACGTTTCGGTGCCCTTACCTTGATCATCCTCGGTGAAGGTATCATCGGTATTGTGCGGAGCTTCAGCTTTGTGATCTCCGGTTTCGGATTCAGCAGCGATCAATGTGAGCACAAGGATGTTTTTTGTATGCCTACGATGCTCATGGCCTTTCAGATCTGCAGTGCGTCTGCGCCCTGATCGTCCTCTTTGCGTCATGGCATTTCTTGTTCCACGGTTTCCCGGCTGAGCGTCCCCTGAAGCGGAAAAGCGGAGCCTTGTGGCTCATCCTCCATCTTCCTCTTCACTTTGTGATGCTCCTGCTCCTTTCGGGCATGAGGAACGCGACTATCTACGGTAATATCGGCGACTCCTTCGCCAACGTCGTCGGTAATCTGCAAACGGTTGTATCTGCGCTCGCCACGACGGGATCACTCGACTCTGTCCCGGACGCGAACCAATACCTGGCTATCAACCTTGGGAAGATCAACGTCGCGACTCCTTATGCGGCTGAGATCACCCTGTTGAACTCGAGTATCAATGACCCTACCACTTTTGGTGACCCGCAACTCGAGACTGTCGTCTACTTTGCGCAGATCATGGTGGCTATCACAGACGTGTGTACTTCCTCCCTGGCTCCCGAAACCCGTTCTAATCGCTTTACAGTCCTTCCAGATCGAGCTGAGTGACGAAGTCAAGAGCCTCGCAGTCCAAGTGCTCAACTTCAACACGACTTTCGACCCGAACGATGAACAACGGAACGAGACTCTTGCGGAGTACCAAGAGCAGTTCTTCGACTTCGGCTCAGCGTACGTGACTGACCTGGCCCAGGGCACGCTGTTTTTCGTCCCCTGCGCGGGCGGGCTGGTCATCCTCGCTTCCCTGCTCGTGCTTCTCCGCGCCGCGCCATTAGGCAAGTGGATGTGGATTGGCTGGGGGATCCAGGTCACGTTCGCGACTGCGTTGTGCTTCCTGGGCTTCCTCGACGTGGGGAACCAGGACATAGATGTGAACAGCGACTACGAGTTGGCGGCATACCAGTTGTTGGATGCGAGTTGGATGTGTGAGTACAATTTTCCTTATTCCTTTTTCCTGTCTGACTCCCGCTTAGTACCAGTAGTAGCGATCGTCTTCGCCATTCTGATCCTGATCGAATATGTACGTCCCCTCCCTCGCAGCATCCAATCCCCATGCTAACCCACTTGCAGCTCGCGCTCGTACTAGCAAAACACACCGACATGAGGCGTCGGGCCTCCCTCGGCTCCCCCCCTTCGTCAGAAGGGTTCATGCACCAGCACGGGAAAGAAGTGGAGCCGAAGCCTACGCCTTCTGCTGCTTCTCTCGAGCAGGGCATTGTCGGCTCTCAGGAAATGCGGGACGGACAGGTGCAGGGGCAGGGAGTGCAGGTACAAAGCCGCTCTACCTCCAATATGACTGATTAGACGAGAAACAAGGAGAGGGAGGTGTAGATGGGGAGCGGGCCTGGATCTAGCGGTTCGGCTTGGGAAAATGACTTTAACGTTCTGTGTATAATAGCTCTCCTCTCTATGATGTGATGTGATATCATTTGTCGATGGCTAGGTTGACGAAATTATTATTTACGCATGTTCTCGTAGTATGGGTGGGTGTGAGACCCTGTTATATGTCACACTGGGCAGAGTGCTGTAGCTGTGTCAACCCAGGTACAGGAGAATAGGGATTGGGGCCATTGGCTCACTAGCTATAGGAGGTGCGTTGCCAGCTGTAACAACGTGCCGGGTAATGTAGGGATGGCACCGGACTCTGAGGACCGCGGTCCTGCCGATGCAGTCCAGGACCAACACTTTTGGAAAATCCGGTTCAGTCCTGAACTGCGAAGGACCGGTCCGTCCCACGCAGCCACCATTTCGCCATGCAATAGTTTGACTATTTTTGCGTTGCAGGGATGGTGACCGGGTGTTGAAAGGAGGAATTTCCGGTGGGGCCTCTGCGGAGACTTTCTACAATGCCCCTCTGGAGGCAATTGCCCTTCCTCACGTCATCTTTGTAGGAAACTCATAAATGAGAGAGTTTAGGGGTCTTCCAATAATATTTACATACGGTGTTATCAAGAAATGAAAATATATACTCCTAAATAGAGGCATTATTTAAGGGTCATAATAACAGCAATGTACCAAAATGACTGAGAGGGATTTTGCTCTTTGATTATCCAATTTTTTCCATACTATAACATCCAATACTTGTGGGACCCCAGAACAATTGAATTATGATTTTCTTTCTCACTGCCACAATGACGATGCGAGTTAGGGCAATTGTCGGAGGGGCATTGTAGGAAGATTGTCTCCGCAGAGGAGGCACCGGAGCTGTTTTAAGTGCATGATGAATCTCCGTGTGCTTCCTCCTTGAAGCGCATTTAGTGGACCGGACTGGACCGGGACCGACGACCGTCCATCCCTAGCCGGTATGTGTGCTGTGTCCAATACGAGATTGCGATTACTACGAGCCCATCCACCTGAGAACTGGCAGTGTACCTACAGAGACTGCCAGGTCTTATAATTCATGACATCAATGATGCGGTGTTGTGACTGTGGCTGTGGATTCTCTAGGGGAAGCCCGACACATGTTTCGTTCTCTGGGGCCAGAAGGTTTCGTGATTTCAATACACAGCAAAAACTAGATACAGAGGATATATATATATATATATGAAGTTGGGGTGCCATTGATATCTGAAGCATCGCCAAGTCTTCGATGATAGAGGAACTAGAGTGATCGCCCAGGCTACCCCTCAGGTCTTATTTCATGTTATGGAACAGAGCACCGAGCCGGACTTGACCATTCTCCTTTCTCCACCCTATAGCGCTGGTCGGTGAGTCTGCTCGCTGCCTTTGTACCACGTATTCCCCTGAACGTCGCTATTTGACATTGCAGCTAGACAATAACTGCACACAACCCTACACAAACGCAACCCACCCACAGCCACCACTACGCTAATCTCTTCAACGTGACTCTATTCATGAACCGCTACTTCTTCCTATACCTGTCCTTGTCGTCCACGATCCTTGTGGCTCTTGCTGCCCCCCTCGCCTTGTTGCAGGATGATTCCCTGTCCAAGCGCGCAATTCCAGCAAGTAGTGACGAAGGCTCGCTCTTGTCCTACCGGTCTTTTGCAGATGAGCAGGAGTTTCCCACGTTGTTCTTTCGCGAGCCTCTGCCAATGGTGAGTGACCAGCGATGGATGTGGCGACTGTTGCTGCGAATCACTGAGCGCAAGCTGGGTTTTCTCACAGGAGGTTGATGATCCACCACCCCATCCCAACCCTCTAAAAAGGGTTCGGGAGTCGGACACACCTGTCCCTAAGAAGAAGCCTCGGTGGGGGTCAAAGGATGAGCCTCCCAGCGACCCACTGAAGATGACTGGACACGTACCCCCTAGTGTCGCTGCGCTACGTACCAAGCAGTTGGCCGACCGAAGGGTTGAAACCACAGCCACAGTCGCCATCAACACACAAGCAGCCCCATCATGATCTCACGATGGCTTAGAAGACCTGGGAGTTTTCTATAGGTCGGTACACTGCCAGTTCTGCCCTCAGGGTGGGATGTGCTGTCTGCTTGTGGTAGTAATGGCAATAGTGTTTCAATGGCGCGGCGCGGAGAAGCACGAGCAGGAAAGCGAGGATGACCAGCCCGCCCGCGCGGGGAAGGAAGAACAGCGTGTCCTGACCCAGGTCGGTTACATACGCAGAGCCGAACTCGAAGCACTAGGTTCTTGGTACTCCGTAAGAGTCTCGTTCTGTTGTTCTTCGTTCGGGTCGAAAGTCGTGTTGAAGTTGAGCACTTGGACTGCGAGGCTCTTGACTTCGTCACTCACACACCTCCTCTCCAACCCCATTCCGCCCCAAACTCCAACACGCACGCACAGAGTCCGCTCTCCAGGAACTGGAGTATCATCTCGCACAGGAGAGAGCAGAGGCGAGACACGAGCTCGAGGAGGAGAGGGAGCATGAGCGGCCTGAGCCTAGAGGGTTCGAAACCCGGTTGTTGGACTGGATCATCCATCTGGGAAAACCCGAATGGAACGAGAAAGGGTATGCCAATGTCCCACATCCCACTGCCCCTCGCTGCTTATGTAGTAACCCAGCGACCGCGTCTGGCTTGAAGAAGAAAAACGCGCCCCAGAATGGCTGGAACTGTTCTACGACCTCGTCATCGTCGCTGTGCTCTCCGTATTCTCCGAGACGCACGAAGTGAGCATAGGGCGGTCCGTCGCCGTCTACTTCTTGTTCTTCATAATCATGTGGTGGGTCTGGGCCTCTCAGACACTGTATGACGTCCAATTCCAAGCGAACGACTGGCTGCATCGGCTCTTTAAAGGCGCGCAACTGGCGGCGTTCCCGTTCATTGGTGCGTGTGCGGCACAGTACGACCCGTGGAACGTCACTTGGAGCCCAGAGGTCAGCCAGGAAGCAGCAGTGATAAACGCAAAGGCGAACAGTTTCAGAGGGGTAGCGATCTCCTACGCTGTAGGAAGAGGTCTACTTGTCATCCAGTACGCGTTTGGTGAGTCCCCGGGCAATCAACATGCAGAGTACCATGCTCACGCGGTATACTCGCGCGTGTGTAGTCTGTGTCCGCCTGCTGATCCCGATTAAGAACCAGAATTTGAGAGCGTACAAAGGCCATCTTTCGCTCGCCCTGGTCCCCGCTCTCGTGCACCGTGTTTCTGGCGCGTACGTCCCCTGTTCCCTCCTTCCCACGTTCCACGCTAATCCCCGCCCCCCGCATACAGACTATGGGTCATCGCCGCCCTGCTAACAAATTCCGAGCCCGCCAAGCTCGCCCTCGCCTACTCCGGCCTCCTCCTCGAGTTCCTCTCCGTGCTCATCCAGCCCCTCCTCCCGGGGTACATCATCCCACCCGCAGAGATGATCAGCGAGCGCTTTGGCGCGCTGACGTTGATCATCCTTGGGGAGGGCATTATTGGCCTGATCAGGAGCTTTAGCTTTGTCATTTCGGGATTCGGGTTCACAGAGACTGCCTGTACGCCTATGCCCTTCCTGGCCGCTCGAGCTGCGCGCTGATGCAACTGATGCGCGTGCACTGGCAGACCTCCAGTGCTTCTGCGCACTAGTGATCGTCTTCTCCGCTTGGCATTTCCTATTCCACGGATTCTGGGCTCAAACATTCAGGCTCAAGCGCCGTTCTGGAGCATTATGGCTCACCCTCCACCTCCCTCTGCATTTCACGATCCTCCTCTTGTTTGCCGGCATACGCAGCGCGACCGTCTATGGGAATATGGTGGATGCGATGCAGCAAGTGCAAACAACCCTAACACCCATTATCAGTGCGCTCCAAACGGGAGACCTGGGCTTGCAGGGCGTGCAAGATCAGAACGAATGGATGACGATGCAGCTTGGGAAACTGGATATGCCTACTCCTTGGGAGGCACAAGTGGGAATATGGACACGGGAGGTCGGGAATCGGTCGGTGCCGGCCACGGATTTGACGATTGCGAGTTATGGATATGTGGCTGAGATCTGGTTGGCGATCGCTAACGTATGTACTCCTCTCCACTAACCTCCAACCCCCATGCCAGTTCCGTTTCCGTTTCACCAAAGATCCTCCCGCCTAACCCGCTGACCCCGCTTCCAGTCCTTCCAAGTCGAACTCTCAGACACGCTCATAAAGGAGACTCAAGCCATAGCGAACCTCAATGACAGCTGGATCCCTAGTCCCCTGAGCCGGATCGCCCTCGAGCAGGAGGACGAAACGCTCTATGAGGCGTTCATCTCCGATCTGGGAGTGGAGATCGCCCAGGGGGTGTTGTTCTTTTTCCCAGCTTCGGTGAGCTCCCTATGGCTCCTTCTCCATCGCCGCTAACCCTGCAACGTAACGGAACGGGGCGCTCTCCTCACCCTCTCCGCCCTCCAGATCCTGCTCCGCGCCGCCCCTCTAGGGCTATACATGTGGCTCGCCTGGTTCCTCCAGCTCTCGGCTGGCGTCGTCCTCTGCCTACTGGGATTCTTGGGCGTGGGGAACCAGTTCCAGAACCCGGCTCAGGAGGAGACGTTGTTGGTTTATAAGCTTTTGCATCTGAGTTGGTTGAGTGCGTCCTGTTTTTTGCCTTGTACTTTTTCCCTTTGGGGGTTTGCGCTTTTGCGCTTTCGCGCTTTGGGATTGGGGATTGGTGAGCTGATGGGAGGACAGGATACTGAGCGAATACGTGAGTTTCCCTTCCCTTGGCATGATATTATCACACAGGCTACTAACCGGGGTAAACAGTGGTTCCTGAGGATCGCGAAATGGACGGCGCAGCATACGGGCCAGACACCACCTCGTTCGCGTGAGTGTTTTCCTGCGTCTTGCTTTTGTAGGCGTGGCTGATCCGGGGTAGCGAGGGTGGCTGAAGAGGGGCGGGTGCCGAAGGAAATTCGGGAAAAGGGGGAGCAGGCGGAGTGAGAGTAATGAACTGGACGACATCACATTATCCTCAGCATCCTTATCATCATTTATCATCAGCATCTCTCTGCATGCGATTTCCCTTCTATTGAGGGTTGTTACCCCTTTCTACGATGAGAGCAGTTTGTAGTACCTTTATTTGTGATCCCCTTTTTTACCGTTAGGTAGCTGTAATAATCCATTTTTAGTCTTTGCCTGATCAAGCGCTCTCCGTTCAAGGCGAACTCATGAACGGCGATAAGCTGTCCATATCGCCGATACGCGTGTCAGATACTTCGTCACACAGAGATCTACCACAACCGTGAAAGGATCCTCAGGGAGCAGTGGGTCAAGGTCTCCGAACTGCTAATCGTCTGCGAGGAGCTCTCCAAATGCCAAGAGACAGAGGGTGTCAACGCCCTGAGCGAGTGCACGTGGTTGGCGAAGAAATACACAGATATGATAAAGAGCAGAGAACACAGGGTGCGTTTTGTTCAATTATGTGTCGAGGTTATGGACCTGATGCAGGTCAAGGGGTGGAAGAAAATTGCTCCGATGCCTAAAATGTGGTGATGTAGCCTGCCCGAATGGAAATCTGTAATCCTTTTTTCGCTTCTTGCCCAAACAATGTGTTCGAGATGAGCCCCTTGTCCATTAATGATACAGTCTTATCCGCTTGACTTTTGAACCGTCTATTCCTGCGCCCTGGCCTCTGACAATCCAAGGTTATTCATCCCGCACATATCCAGCCAGACAATCCCATGGTCACTCGTTCTGACGTTCTTGCGTCCATATCCCGTTCCCATCACCCTTCCCTCTCCCTTCTCTCCAATCAACTGGCAATCCACCAGTGCATAATCCACCCTGGCAGCATCGCTTCCCACCGGTTTCCCTTTCGCAAACCAGCTGTATGCTTTCTGGCTCCCGTAAAAAGCACGATATACGTCCACAACCTTGGCCTGGGGAATGAACACCTCGTTAAACTGTTTCCTTGCCAATGCGTGCGGATATTGCATACGCAAACATGGATAACAGTCCACCTTTGCGAGGGAGATATTGAAGTCTCCTATGAGCACCAGCCTCAGCCCGAGTGCCCGCATTTTCTTGATTTCCTCGAGCAAGAGCATGTTAAATTCTCTCTTTCGCTCGTTCCTGGTCTTCTGTGGCAGCAGTTTGGCTAGTAGATCCCCCTCCATACGTGGATCCACCCAAGGGAAGTCACTCCCATTCAAAGCGTAGACGTTGACCAGCTCCCAGCCGTCGAACTCCAGTATATGCACTTGTCCTTCCGCGTCCCAGTCCACCGTTCACTCCCGGTGCACCCATTTCACCCACAGATGAGCAACGAGTGTGCACACGCCGTACCTCCGCTGTCTACAGCGGGAGACGTTCAGCACCCAATAAGCAGTGTATGTCAGTCCTCCATCTTCTCGCCTCTCCATCTCCCCGTCCCGATCTAAAGGAGAGACCCCATTCGCAGCCGTGCACATGGCCATCATCCAGTCCTTGTCTGACGGTCTCGCTCGAACTTCCTGCAGGCAGATGAACTCCGGCCAATCCCATTCCTTGAGCAACGTGCAAGGTTGTTCTCCGGAATTCGCCTTGGGGGTTGTACAAGATAACTGGACATGCCTGCGGACGATACAGTGTGATGGAGGTCGAGGAACGGAACAGGTGTCTCGACATTCCAAGAAATGACGCATGTTATATCCTCGCCATCCCGCTTGGATTTGCTGTTCGTCGTTGGTGTGCGTACAAGTCGTGTCTCCGAACTGGGATTCAGTCATTGTCGTTTCGCCGGGGGTATCTCCGCTTCTGTCTCTTGCTCCGGAGTCACTTCGCTAATCGCTAGGTTCCGTTTTGACATGGTCGCTATCTTGGGTAGGAATGGCCAGCTCAAGCCAGAGAGAGAAGAGGGTTTCTGGTAGAAGAACAGATGTGTACTCTACAAAGACGAAGCGGCCATACCAAGTCATTTACGTCATTACACTGCCACTAACAAGATTGATTGATGAATGTCATCAATGAAAAACACCCTGAACATTAATATTATCTTCCACCATACTGATACAATAACCAATGCCCTGGCAGAAGACTTTCACTTTGGGAAGGAGAGGAAAGGGGTACACAAATCTTGCAGTGCACTTATGCTCTGGTGTTCACTGAGTTGAGCAGATGCCACCTCATCACTCAGGAGGTTGAGCAACACCTCTCTGAAGGGCTGAAGGACACCCCAGTGCATCTCTATCATATCTACACTTGAATGGCTTGTACTCATGAAGTGCTAGATTGGACTATGTCATTTGTTCATGTGAGTCAGTTGTGGGTCCACTGGCATTGGCATTGATTCACAAGAGGTTAGCCAGCACATGAGCTGTGCATTGACCATTAATGAGAACTATGATCCTGATGTATGAAAAGGTATGTCCCATCTTCCATTTCCAACCCCGGACAGCTATGGAGCTGATTGGTGTGCACAGACATGGATATGGCACTAGACAACATCATCCCTGAATCCCTTGCTGTCAGGGCACCAGCTCATTGGTTGGTCAAGAGACATGACTAAGCCTTTATGACATGGAAGTAGCTGGTATACCTTGGCATGTGCTGGAACCTGCTGGAAGGATTGGATGGTCAGGTGACCTGCTGTGCATGGCTGTGCATGACCTCATATGACCTCATCCTTGGTCATATGACCTGATCACCTGACTAGGCTGAGTAAGCAAGATGTTCTAGCAGGTTCCACCACAGAGGTATAAATATAAGGCCTACTCTGCCTGGGACTGTCTCTTCAGACTTGGTCTCTTAGGATCATCCACAGATACCTATACTGTAGATAGGTCTTAGTCATCAGGTCTACTCCACTTCCTTGTTGCCTGCTTAGACTCTTGGCACTCTTAGGTGAGCAGACTTAGTCAGCCTGTGTTGCCCTAACAGAAGACCAAGTCTCCAAGTGACAACCTCTGCTTCACCACTCCACCTCTACTCTTACCTGCCTTTACTCTTACCACACACACCCAACACCTGCCTTATTCCATATCCACCATTATGGAACAAGCAGAAGAATTCCCTGATCCCATTTCTATTCTTCAAGCACAGGGTCCTAGAGCTGACTCAGCAGCTCCAACAGCTTATGACAGCTTCCTGGGAGTAATCAGCCTACAGCCCCTGTGTCTAATCTCCAACCCATAGTAACTATGACACCACTACCTATGGTGACAATAGTCATGGAAA
>NW_024467220.1:564909-589952 GCF_000292625.1 Dacryopinax primogenitus | reverse complement strand
ACTTCCTTGTTGCCTGCTTAGACTCTTGGCACTCTTAGGTGAGCAGACTTAGTCAGCCTGTGTTGCCCTAACACCTGGCAACACACAGATGAAGGAATGGATGACAGCATCTCCCACACCAAGACCTCCTTGATTGGCAATGCACTCAGCATACTGATCATGAATGGTTGACTGAACCTGAGGACATGGCAGGGGATATACTTGACCAAGTTTAGGAGTAGCAGCAGGCAGAGGACAATAGTTGCTACTATTCTGTGAGCACTGTTTTATGGCATAAATATGAGAAGCTTATCTCAATGCAGGCCATAGATAATGCATGATTCTAATTCCATTAAATCCAAGTTACAACACATACCCTGCTACATATCACCAACTCCTGGCATTCCCATTACTTCCCTCTTTTTTCTTTGCTTCTAGCACCTCCTCCCTCCTCTGGATAAAGTCCTTCAACTGCTTCACCTCCATCCCATCCTTCTTAATGCTCTGCTCCAGCCTCCTAAACGTTGCTGCCAGACCCTTGTGAATATCCCCACTCCTTCCACTGCCTTCCCCCACCATGAACCTGTCGAAGTGACAAATTGACATTATGACCGAAAACTATTGTGTAATTGGATTTTGACCATGAGCAACTAGTTATATTCTGACTCACTCCAAGTGGAGGGCTCTCTGCCTTATAAATGCTGACTGCTGGCTGATCAGAGTTGGCGAGAACATACTTTCTCCTTGTTGAAGGGGTGCTGCATGGGCAGATAGTTCATGAAAGAAACAGGAGGAAGAGAGGGCAGGCGGAACAATATCAGGGTTGGATGTTGGGAGAAGACCTTGATGGGTTGCGTGGCAGGAGGCACATCTTAGGTGTCTTCCACCACCACCCACTCGTTCGGCATCACAAGGAACTCAAACAGCACAGTCTCCACTCTATAGTACATATTCTGCTTTCATTTGAATAGGTGCTTAGTCCTGCTGGATGTTGATGGATTGCTCAATCGAAGAGGGTCTAGTGCTCATATCCCACCTTGATGGTCGTGTCTGTCAAACACTTGGGAAGCGAGGAGTGGATCTGTGCTCGCTACATACAATTCTCAAGAATCATCTATTCCACGAGAACTGGCGACGGTCTACGCAAGGACAGATCTTTGGCTTTCTCTTCTCAGTCACTGATTACACGAAAATGCAAGTTTAATCAAATCTCGACGGAACCCAAACCCGAGTGTCTGGGAGTGTGTTGCCTATTTTCAAGCACGTCAACAGCCATATTCGCCTGTCCGGATCACCCTCAAAATAGAACCTCATGTCCAGTAGCCTGTGAAACCAATGCCGAGAATTTGTAATGGGACCAACATGGTCCTGACAATGAATTCGAAGGCGTGGGATATCATGGATATCTCGTGCTTTCCGGTTGTGCGTGCTCTCGCAGATCACGAAACAACTACGTTTGCGAAGAGAAAAAGGGCAGTTCGTACCATTCCAATGATGCGATAGGGGATTCGATCTTGCATGAGTTAGGCTTGACTTCATGCTGGAGTCCTTGCGCTGATGCAAAGGACCACACGTGACCAGCAAATGGCCGTTTACCCTTGGGGCCCTGCGTCGCGTCCTGACGGACGCGTGTTCGACTGCTTCACTCCACCGTAGAACAGCACAAGCATGTCCACGCCCAACCGAACACCCTCGAACCGCTACCCAAAACGGCACGCAGGCCAAGTTGTCCGCGTACGCGCACACGAGCTCTCAACGGCTCATGACTCCCTTGAGGCGCCTCTCTCCCGCCGAGTACTGCAGCCGGTAGAGGACTTGCCGGACCTTGCCCAGCGGACAGGGGGGGAGAAGGGGTGGGTGAAGGGGTATGAGAGGTTTGTACGGAACTGGCCGGAGGGGGGGAGGGGGAGGAAGAGGGTTAAGGAGGGTAAGCGCGAACGGGAACGCGAAGGGGGGCGGGAGGCGAAGGAGGAGGTGTTCGCTAGAGGGGACACGGTGTTTGTGGAAGCTGAGGGAAGTCAGAAACATCATGTGGGTGTTATAACAGAGATATGGAGTGTGGAGATCGAGGGCGAGGAAGAAGGAGAGGAAGGAGGAGAGGGCGAGGAAGACAGGGAAGGGGAAGGGAGGAAGTACGCGAGAGTACATTGGTTTTTCCGACAGGACCAATTGCCCAAGGTTAAGGAGAAACGAGCGATCGAATGGGTGCGTTTCTTGCCTTGGTGTAGCTTAAGACGCTCATGGTCATGTGCGAGCAGAACGAGATCTTTTACTCTTGCACATCGCAGTGTCCTGCCCTCCCGCTCTCTGCGATTCTGGGACACTGTCAAGTTGCCTCCTCCCCGCATGCTTCTACCGACCACTGGGACGACGAGTTCGTATGCTACTACGCGCTGGACAAGCGTGCGAGGAACTATGCGCGTATCGACTGGAATGTTGTGCGTAAGAAGGGGCTGGAAGAGGGAGAGTGGGAAATGCATATCCCTCCCCCTAGCGAGCGGAAGGCGGAGAGGGGAGGGAAGAGGAAGCAGAGAGAGGTGGAAGAGGAGAGTGAGGGGGTTAGCGGGGACGTGTATGCGCCTGCTAGTGGGGACTCTGAGTCTGAAGATGCGGCCTCAGGGGATGAAGAAGAGGAAGAAGCCTCGCCCTCTGAAGCAGACACCGACGCGTCGTCCCGACCACGCAAGGCTCGCAAGTCACGCACCAACTCCTCTCCTACAAAGACACCGCGCAAGCCCCGCGGGCAACCTTCAACCAAGACACCGACTTCTGCTCGTCGTCGAGGTCGTCAACCACGCATGTCCCTCCTCACGCCTAGCAAAACCCGCCGGCGGGCAGTCCCTATCCCCTCGAATACCAAGTGGGCTTCGTCCCTGCCTGAAGACCCCTGGATGCGCGCACTTGCGACTCTGCATGTGAGCGCTACCCCGGATGACTTGCCCTGCCGAGAACAGGAATTCGAGAGCGTGCTAGGCAAAGTGGAGGGTCTGTTGGAGGAAGGAGAGGGTGGATGTATCTGTATGTCAAACTTCTATACTTGCCCATGCTGTAAGAGACTAACGAGATGCAGATATCTCAGGTGTCCCAGGAACGGGGAAGACAGCGACCGTGCACGCCGTCGTTCGAACTCTGCACGCAAGAGCCCAAGCCTCAGTACGCCCTTCCCTTCCCTCTAGATCAGCACTAACACCCAGCAGGAAATCCCCCCTTTCACCTTTCTCGAAGTGAACGGACTCAAGCTGACAGGTGCGAGGGAGGCGTATGCCGAGCTCTGGCGGGTCGTCTCCGGCGAGGAGAAGCGCGTGTCCCCTGGGGAAGCGCTTCGCCGGCTGGTGGGGTATTTTGAGCGAAGCGGGAAGAGAGGCCCAGAAGCGGGATGCTTGTTTGTCTTTCCACGCAAGGACCAAGGCTGAAGCTGATAGCATGATAGTGTGGTGCTCATGGACGAGCTTGACCAGCTTATCACCACCAAGCAAGACGTGGTGTACAACTTCTTCAACTGGCCTACCCTCCCTTCCAGCAGGCTCGTCGTCCTCGCTGTGGCTAACACGATGGATCTCCCCGAGCGGGTCATGGCTGGGAAAGTGCGGTCCCGGCTAGGCATGGAACGGATCAACTTTGCGCCTTATACGAGAGACCAGTTGAAGGAGATCGTCCTCTCCCGCTTGAGGGGCGGGATTTTGCAAGCAGAAGAACTCATGCACCCAGACGCGGTGCAGATCGCGGCAATGCGCGTTGCGGGCGTATCTGGTGACGCACGCCGGATCCTTGATATCTCCCGTCGGTCGTTGGAGCTTGCCCGCGGTTCAGAGGGAGAGTTCAAGACGGTCACCATAGGAGACGTGAATGCTGTCATGCGCCAGATGCAGGCTTCCCCCGTTGCTACGTTCCTCAGGGAATGCACATACGCAGAGAAAGTCATGCTCGTCGCTGTCGTCAAGGTTTCCCGAAGAGAGGGAGTTCCAGAGGTCAAATGGTCCGACGTGGCATACCAGCACTTGGGGCTCTATGCGACTCTCGCAGACCCTGCGTTCCAGCCTGCCAAGCCAACCGTCCCGGAGCTCAGGATGGTCCTAGGAGCACTGGTGGCGGCCAAAGTGCTCCTGTTGGAAGAAGGGGTGCAGGCGATGAGGAGAGGAGAGGCGGAGCGGAAAGTCCAACTGGGCGTGGAGTCGGGAGAGGTTGAGAGGGTGCTTGGCGAATGGGGAGGGGGGATGTGGAAGAACCTGTTGGGTGTGAATTGACCGGACCATCATTGTAGACAATGACAAACTTACTGTATTGTTGAATATTAATGAACCATTGATAATATCATTACCGTAACACTGCCACTAGCTGATTGAATTAAAGTCGGCTTCGCAATTACGACAAGTCTTTGCGTCTGTGCACAAGATGCAGTGGTTCCCATAGTAGTCTTCATCATCGCCCTCAATTTCGGCCCATATGTTCATCCGTGTTTTGTCCGTGATGGTCGGCTCATTCCTTCTGTGATTCACATAACGCCGACATGGGTCATCGCCTGAGCCTTATCTTCAAGATGACTATACATTCGTCCACCAGGCTTTCTCTCCGCTCACCATGCCTGCCCACTATACCACCTCGAAGCTGAACGTCGCCGGCCTGGAAGTCAACGTGTACAAGACCGCTGAGCATGGGGAGAACATCGCCAACCTGCCTGTGGCAGTCCTGTTCCTCACCCATGGCCGCACTGGCAAACACGACAACCCCAACATGCTGGAGCTCGTTGCGCGGGCTTTCGAGTACTTCGATGAGCAACGTAAGAAGGAGAAGCCCTCGCATGAATTGGTGATCATATCCTTCGTGAGTATGATCTTGGACCGAGCATGTCAGCCTGCTGAAGATCAGTAGGATCAACGCAATCACGGCCATCGTATGCTCGACGTTGCGAAGAACTGGTCTTGGGGTCCCAAAGGCAGTTACGACGGTGGCAACGATACACATGCGTCCGTCTACTACTTGTTCATCTCGTCCCTCGCCTGACTAGCGTCCTCCAGAATGGACATGTACGGTCATTTCACCGGTACAGCGAAGGACATCAGCTTCCTGATCGACTTTCTCCCACCCTACCTCTACCCCATGGATGAGCGTACCATTGATCTCTGGACAGCAGCTGGCGTCTCCCTGGGTGGTCATGCCACCTGGGTCGCGCTCGCGAACGAGCCCCGTCTCACCGTGGGCATCCCTATTATCGGAGCCCCCAATTTCATCCCTCTCTTCCAGCGACGTGCCGAGGAACGCGGAACGCCCTTCGGACCGCCTTTTATGCCTAACTCCATGCTCCGCCTGATGGAGCGACTTGACCCAGCTAAGCAGCCTAACAAGCTTAACGAACCCGGCAACCCGTATGTAGGAAAGAAGATCCTCGTCCTCTCTGGAGCGGAAGACAAGTCTGTCCCACACTCTGTCAGTGCTGCTTGGATTGATGAGCTGGAGGTCGGGCCATCTGGAGTGAAGGAGGTGTGGGTGCAGGAGAGCAAGGGGCACGAGACTACGCCGGAGATGGGTGACAGAATGGCCCAATTCTTGTGGAAGCACGCTTTGGGCCCAGCTTGATTGTACCAATTGTTCCAGTGGCTGCAGGGAAGAAAGATAAAGAAATCTAACACATCCGATCATTGGCTATTGTACAACATGTGTGATACAATCCATGGCATCTGATCATGAGATATACCGTACACCTCTCCCATATACACCCCCCATGGCGTTAAGGGGAACTACCAGCCAACAGCGGTTTGCAGACTCGAGGCTGGTCAACCACAGCCTATCAAGGGATATTCGACCCTCCAGCGGCCGCACGCAACGGCTTGATCGACTCTGACTCTTCCTGTCCCTGCTCAGATGCACTTGAAGCAGCGGTATCCTCCTCGATGAACTCCTTCCCTCTCCCTTCGGCCCATTTCATCTCCTCTTCGGCGAGAGCGCTCCAGAAAAGATTGCCTTCCCCACGTGACCAGTAGAAGGCTTGCCGCTCAGAACGGACCACGGCCGGGGTGATGAGCACGTAGCGAACACTCTAGTCACGGGCGATCAGTCATAAACTCAGGAAGGATACCGAGGAAAGGAAAGAAAACAGCCAGGAATCGAACCGGGGAAAAAATCAGGAAACAGAATACATAGACGTACCGAGCCTGGAACATCATACATAGCCTCCAACAGCACATTCTCCATGATTCCTCGCAGAGCCCTGGCGCCCGTGCCCTTCTTCTCAGCCGCCAGGGCCACCTCCCACAGCGCCTCACTTGTGAACCGCATCTCCGCTCCGGAGTAGGAGAAGAGTGCAGCGTATTGGGAGACAAGGGAGTTGCGAACTTCGGTAAGGACGCGGAGCAATAGGCGCGGTGGAAGATGTTGGAGTGTTGCAAGGACAGGTAGGCGGGAAATGAATTCGGGTATGAAGCCATATTTAACAAGATCTACCCCTTTTGATCAGACAGGAAGCCTACATGAAGGATTAGAGAATGCACCACTCGGCTCAACGAGGTCCATCAGATCGAATTCATTCGCTTCGTCGTTGGGCGTGAAGAAAGGAATGAACTGCTTTCCGACCTCTTCTTTGCTGACCTTAGTCTCCTTCCCATCGTGGGAGCCGCGAGTGAGCGGTGCGTCGAATCCGATCGACTGAAGTGCCATCAGGCTTATGCAGCGGGGAAAAAAAAAGGTGATACGCACCCCTTTGGCCACCCTCTGGCGTACTACCTTATCCAAGCCCACAAATGCCCCTGACAGGATGAACAGGATGTTGCTCGTATCGATCTGGTAGTTTTCCGCCTTGTTGGCTACATGCATCCCAAGTCAGCTGCGGTTCGTACAAAATGAAGAGGGCCGAAGCAAGGGAGACAAATACGTCACGAGGAGAAAGAATGGAATGCCGGAGATGAAGGAAGAAAAAGAATAGAAAAATGCACCATGTCCAGGTAGCCCTTCCCTTGTCCTCCTTCCCACCCGGCCAACTGCTGGGTTGCCTGGTGAGAGATCAGAAGCCGCTCCTGGTGGAGGCGGGGAATGGGAGGTGGCACTACCACCGCTGGAGACGGTTACGAGAGAGCCTTCGAGCATGCGGAGGAGGGCTGGATGAGGAGGTCAACGGGTGCCTAAGTGCTATATTGAAACATGTTGCTTACCTTGCTGTACTCCCTCACCACTGACATCCTTGCTGTTCCCGTCTGATAGCCTTCGCGCAATCTTGTCACACTCGTCGATGCAAACAATGCCCACTCTGCGCTCCTGTCAAGAGATGGAGTGAAGACGAAGGAGAAGGCATACCGGGCGCGGTTCACATCCCAGTTCGCGGCTTGCAGCTATATGCAGGGTCAGAGTAATCCTCGCCCCATTTACAAGGTAACGCATACCAGTCGTTGTATGCATGATTCCACATCCTCCCCGACATCTACAGTCCAAGATAATCAATCCATCAGCTTTCCCCACCTGATAAAAGCCCACTAACAGCCAGCCTGCATGCATTGTCACTCCTCTCTCAGTCTAGCGGAGAAGGAAACGCACCTGAGTGAAAGTAGTCGCGTCGCTCATCGCGAATGGCACGTCTAGCACCCTCGCAAGGGTTCGGGCAAGCAGTGTCTTGCCCGTCCCTGTCGGCCCTCTACAAAAGCCCAGTCAGGGGTTGTCACTCATGCGCCCCTCAACAAAGAAGAGACGGGATAATACACTGAATGGTGGACAGAATAAAGAGAGGGAAAGAGTTACGCACATAACAAGCACATTGCTCTTGTCAAACGTGGGCTGTGGCACCCTCTGCTGGATATATGGCCTCCTCGGTTGCAGATGTGGGTACAGCAACGGGCTGGCAAACGGTGTACCAGTCCCTGGCACACCGGGCATGCCAGAGGTATTGAGTTCGGAGGGAGAAAAGAAGGCGTCGTCTGCTTCCCCGTCGAAACTAGACGAGAGGTTGGCCCGCACGCGGTTGTAGTGATTGAACACCCTGCATATACTCTATTAAGATGCTGTATGCGGGACGACGGGATAAATGGAGGACGTACGCAACCGCAAGGATCTTCTTTGCTCGCTCTTGACCGATCACATACTGATCTAGATATTGCACCAACTATTCTGCCATCAGCGTCCTCCTGGCGCAGAGGACAACACTACTGACTTGCTTCGGACTCCTGAGTGTGAATCCCGGCCACGTCTCTGCTTCTACACCCTGCCTCACATCAAACTCGAATCCAGCTCCACCGCCTGAAGGCCCAGAAGGCCCACCTCCACCAGTAGGAGGATCTGAAGAGGTGGCGTACTCAAATGCACGGGTTTTGAGCTGGCGTGCTGGATGGCGGAGAGATGGACGCTGGTGGGCGGTGATCGGAAGAGAACGAAGGGTAGGTAGAGAGGTGCGTAGGACGAGTCGAGGCCTGAGGAGCATCGTTGTATGCGCTGTCGCTGTTGAGGACGAAGCGTGGACGCCGTCAGGGACGTCGAGGTGGTGGATGGCAGCACGCAGTGGAGAAGCGGACAAACGTCGGGGGCAACAACTCCGAAGACCGTGATCATGAGAACGGAGACATTTCAGTCTTCATCAATGAAACACGATTGTTGATATCAACTGGAACATATACAAAGGCGGAATTCACTACTCTTAGTCAAACTGTTCAACGTGCTAAAGAATGACGAGAAAAGAACGATGCAAGGCTCGACTGCCCCTCTGGTACAAAGTACTCCCTGCGTGGAAGCCGATCTACTCGCTGACGTAGTAGGTACAGTTCGTGGCAAGTTCAAGACCCTTCGTGTATACATTAGAGCATAACAGAGGTTTGGAGCTCAAAACAATCAGCCAAATTCAATGTGATGCTTGACGAGGCTTATTCAAGCTTACCATTCACTGGCAGTACACGTAGACCAGCACTCTGCGCCGAATAGACCGTGCAGATTTTCAGGTTGAATGCCGTTTTCCTCGAGAAGGATTAGAACCAGTCCGGAGCGAGAGCAATGTTATCCAGGTCTCCCACGAAATCGCAGCACTCCACTAGCACAAGCAGCTCATTATCCAGATGCAATACATGGCTCATGACAAGGGACATACGCTGTGCATTGTTACCACATTGAATCGAATCAGCTGCAAGGCTGGCAGCAAAAGCAGCACCAAAAAGAGATGCCACGGAGAAGGCAGACAAGGGTTGCATATTGATGTGAGGGGCCGATGAGGGTGAGCAGATCGTTGTGGTGAGTTGCTAGACAAGTAGGCAGACGGAGGCGTGTCTTTTATGTGTGCGGCGAGCCAAGGGTCAGTGGACGAGAATCAACCCATCACCACATTGTCCAACGATCACCTGCTATGACTGAAGAAGGAGATGTGCCCCACTGACTGTTCCTTTACCTCATAATCACCAATGAATGGTCATGCAACTCGCATAAAATGGAAATACTGAGAAGCATTCAATGCCTGACACCGGATCAGGCGAGGTCAGTTGTTCAGGCATGCTCCGATTGTTGGTAAGGGATGAACGAGTTTCGAGTATCCAGGATGATAACGCCAGAGTTGCAGATGACATTCTCATTGCTGCTAGAGACCTTTCTTCGGAGGCGAGTGCCGCACACGGCCAGTGCTTCACAGGTTACCAGACTAAGTGACATATGATTGCAGTTAGTAAACATGTAGCAGCGAGAGGGAGAAAACAGTGTGATACATCACTTAAAGATGACGGGTGTGCGTGGTTTATACAAGGGGGAGATGAAAACTTCAAGAAGCTTTGACGTATGGCGCGGTGGACAACACTCATGCTGAACGTTCTTTGGCAGGGGTTTGCTTGTCAACCACAACGCCGTCGATGTGAAATTGAGGAATATGCAGTAGTGTGCCTCTACCTTCCTCGGCTGACGCTGCTGCATCCAATCTATCAGTGTATGTCTTCTCTTGTAAGTAAGGTCTACACACAAGACTTCGCGTGTTGTGCCATCGGTTCTTGGTGGAGTGACCTCCATTTGGCGAGGCGAAGAAGCCACTGTGTCTCCAGTTGGATGCCAAATCAAACACTTCATACAGGGGGGAACTCACATATTCGAGAATTATCAGGGAGCCATACACAATGGAGACGATTGGCACTACAACGTCATCAGCCACCATGAATCCAAATGAATAATCATGACGTACTAAGCCAACTCACATCCAGCAGCTTGTATACCAACAACGCGGCCTCGTTGGCAGGATTCTGGAATTGGTTTCCCTGGCCAAGGAATCCGAGCAGACACAGGACGATTCCAGCGCTGAGCTGGAGAAACCACAAGACCCACATCCATACTCCTTGGGGCTGCGTGCGAAGCAAAACCTGGAGTGCAGTGAGAGTCAGAAGGCCACCCTACGAATGCGATACCCGACACGATGCCCGTCAGTAGGTCTATATGTCGTACTCATGACGAAAACAATGCTCACCGCAGCTGGGAAGAAGAACAGCACTCCTTGGGCAATCTCGACGCTGAAGTCATTAGCGAAGGATAGGTACATGCTATCGTCTGCCTGCTCCAGTGCCACACGAGTTACCGGGTTGGAAATCCATGTGTCGTTTAGGTTTGCAATCACTTCAGTTTGGTTGATGAGGGTGTCGGAAAGTTCGACTTCGAAGGACTTGAATGGCACAATGTATCATCAGCGATCAATATTGTGGCAGGAGAGGGCTATCACAAACATCGGCAATTGCGAGCCATATTTCGGCAATATATCCATAGCTGCTGATGGTGAGGTCGACGGCTGGTTCACTGCGGTTTCCAATTGCTTTCTGCCAGATTCCGACTTGGTCTTCCCAGCGCGTGGGCATGTCTAGTTTTCCGAGCTGCATTGTCATCCACACATTCTGGCTCTGGACGGTATGGAGTTCCAGATCTCCACCTTGCATCGCCGACACTATAGGGCTAAGTGTGTTTTGGACCTCCTGTATCGCGCCCACCATGTTGCCATACACTGTGGCCGTACGAATACCAGCGAAGAGGAGGAGGAGGGAGAAGTGCAATGGCAGGTGAAGGATAAGCCAAAGAGCGCCAGAGCTGCGTTGTGCGCCAAATGTGTGTGCAGAGAAACCATGGAACATGAAATGCCAAGCTGCGAAGACAATCACGAGGGCACAAAAGCATTGCAGGTCTGATGCGCAAGGTTAGCACCTGACGTTTCATGGCTGGGACAGGATGGATAACATACATGCCGTGGTGGTAAACCCGAACCCGCTTATGACAAAGCTGAAATTCCGGATCAAGCCGATAATGCCTTCACCTAGGATAATTAGGGTGAGTGCACCGAATCGTTCGCTGATGATTTCGGCTGGTGGATCGATGTAGCCGTGTTCGAAAAGGGGTTGAAAGACCACGAAAACAAACTCTAGGAAGATTCCTGAGTATGCGAGTGCCAGTTTGGCTGCTTGTGACTGTGACAGGAATGCAGCAGTGATCCATAGTCTGTGTCAACCATTTAGCTGTTGCTCACGGAGCAAGACGAAGTAGCATTCTCTACGTACCCTCCAGAGACTCCGTGCACGAGCCCCGGGACCAGAGCAAGCGACAAATGGCCCTTGGACTCCGGAACAGCACTGTCAATACTTTGAACGAGAACACGAATACAGACTGTCCACGTTGATTGATCAGGATTGGGTTATGCTGAATTCAAGATAAATATCCTTACCGAACCCGTATTGTAGGGCCAGCAATGCTCTCCCAACGGCGTAGGAGATGGCGACTCCTCTGAAACTGCTTGCCTTGGCATTGAGAATTGCAGCTTCCTGACTGACTTCGGCGCTCCAAGTGACGTTCCATGGGTCGAATTGGGCAGCACATGCTCCAATAAAAGCGAATGTGGCTAATTCAGCGCCCTTGAACAGTCGATGGAGCCAGTCGTTGGCAAGGAAATGCACATCGTATAAGGTCTGCGGCGCCCACACCAACCACATAATGATGAAGTAGGAAAAATAAACGGCGACAGACTGGCCGGTGCTGACCTCATGTGTCTCACTGAAGACGGAAAGAACGGCGACTATGACGAGATCATAGAAGAGCTCGAGCCATTCAGGGGCGCGACTGTCTTCATTTAGCCAAACAAGCTCTCTGTGCAAGGCGCGAAAATCGACGAATTCAAACATTAACTTCACCGTTACATGGTTCAGAATAGTGAGCACGTACTTTTTATCATCTGGAATGGGCCGATGTAGGTGGACGATCCAATCTAACCATCTGGTCTCCCAGCCCCTCAAGGTTGTACGATGATATTGATTCTGCTCGTCGCTCCCATGATGCTTCTGTGGGCGGGAAAAATCAGACTCGGAATGAGAATGCTGGAGCACTGGGGGGTGTAGAAGGTGAGCGTCTGTCGGAGCGGACGACGTCCACGTGAGATGGTTCTTTGCAGCTGATGCGTGGCCAACATGCTTAAGGCGTGGATAATGATGCAGGGGAGGCATTAAGAAAGGGATGGCGATGGATCCTAGATCGGTGAGGCAGATGAGTGGTACAAGAGGGACAGAGATAAGTCTGAGCGCGGGGGGTCAACGCTGGCTAAACGGGAGGAGATATATGCACCTTGCTTCTGGCCAGATTCGGCAAAACGTATGCACTGGTCACCGGACTTTGCTTTTCACCGTCGAGCCTCATCAGTAGTTGGTAGAATAACGGCCAAGACAAGAATGCGTCGTCATCGGATAGGCGCTCTACGCTCCGACAGTGTGAGCGGATGGACAGCATCCCACTGCCAAAATCACCAATTGGTCTGTTGCTTGAAGTCATTCAGTCCGCGCGTCCATGAGACATTGTCGGTCCTGACCAGTGAGAAAACGATAATTCTCCATCACGGCGATCATTGACAGAACGCGGCGTTTTCCAGTGGGCTGGCAAATCTGGCGGTGTGCAGGGTGCCGAATAACAAGCGACAGAAAAGGTATGCACCCATATAAAGTCAGACAGAGATGTGAAGTCCATCCTAGATTGGAACCGTTATCTGGCGATTGGTTGCTTGAAAAGGACCGGTAATAACTTCTTAGAAGGCGTAGAAGTCCCTCACCGGGTGCAATTGTGGGCGCTTATTGTGTGATATGCACGCAAAACACAGCCAGCGACCGTACTCGGTCTGAAATTGTTTGTACTGTCGGAAACGTTCTGTACCTCGCGACGAGTTGCCTCACTGTTGACGTCTCTTCAGCTTCATATATGGAGATGAAACCTCAATATATCCGGTGTCCTTGCTCTTAACGACAAAATCATCTCCTATTTCTTCCAACCAAGATCCTCTGCGGCCAAGGGGCGATCAAGCGATCTTTCGCTCCGATACAGGCATGTTCTTGAATGTCAATGTATCCCAGCCAATGCCATTGCGGAGTACCTGAAATAGTGCCTCGTCAAAGCGCTCGTTGTTTCACCTCCCTTTTTGGCCGGCAAGCAGATATCGGGTGGGATACCATGAGTATTTCAGATACTGTCATCTTGGTCTCGTTGTTGGGTCTGATTGCAGTGCATACTCGTCAGGGTGCACCTACGTCGCTGCCCAAATGACACTTTCCCTGCCCCTGTTCAACCCCAAGGTTGTATCTCGCTTCTTTCAACCACCCAAACCCGGCGCTAGCCACAACCTCTCTCTTTGTCCTTTGCCTTCCTCGCTCTGGTCCAGGAAGAAGTCTCAAAGACCACATGCTAAAATCATCGCCTCGGTATTCTGGGCCTCGGCATGATCGTCATGTCACCGGCTGCATTACAGCTGTCGTTCGATCAGCACTCTAACACCGGTACCGGTGCCAGCGAACCGGTATGCCCAATTCTCCACTTCATGTCTCCCCTGTTTGGGACATCGCTTACGTACGTCCGCATGTCACACTTCACATGTTTTGACACGCTTTAGCGCTGTAGTCAGCACAGTCCCGCGTACATAGAAATCTTTTACGATTCCTGGTGCCTAAGCTGTGGGCATTGCCTAAAATAGCACATACTAGCTCGAGTCGTGCAATTATACACAGCACAATCCAGTCCCAAGCCGCCTTCCAGGAGAAGCTGAGCACAACATACAGGCTCCATTGCACTGCGATGTTTCAATCAGCTTAGACACATAAGAGAGCGTTTTGCGCTCACCATGTCCCGCCGTCATTATACAATTGTACTCTACACCTCCCAATGAGGCGTCCGGAGTAGGTCCGCTGGAGGGGGAGTTGACAGTGGTAGCTCGAGCCTAGGCAGTAGTAGCTCGGTCGTTTAGTAGTGGCCTAATCGATAATAGACTCTAGAGGAAGGGAAGTCTGACGGTCAATTCGAGGGTTTGGTATGCGTTCCTAACCCCAGGCCGGAGCGTGGCCAAGGCCAACCCAAGCGCAAGCAATCCGAAGACGGGAGTCCGAAATGGCTGCGTTGCAGGAAGGATTCGAAGGGGCTAACGAGCGTAGCTGGGTGGGTTCGAGGTTTCGAACCAACAGTCGGATTAAGGAAATCAGAGAGCAAAAGTAAAGATTGACTGTAGAGTATGGGAGTAGTTTTAGTGTAAGGTAAGTGATGGCCAAAGAGCCCAACGAGAGAGAGAGAGCAAGTAACAGTCCCTATCCGAAGTACCCGAATCCCTATACGTTCGGAGCGGTTCGGACGTTCGGACTAACTACCTAATCTATTCCTAATCTATATTACCTAAGGCTATGTCTAGGGTCCACTCTTAATAGTCCGGTCCGGCCGAGTTCGGCATGTCGTTCGAAGACCCGTTCGAAGGTCGGATCCGAACTCGAAATTCGAATGTGCAGCACACAATGCCACGCAGTAGATCGCCACCACTCCTTGTATATCTGAGAGCAGCATGCCGACCGTATTGAGAAGAGGAACCACGATCGATTACCAGGAGAGGTCGGTCACCGGATTCTCAAATTGATTGCAACAGAGGTCTGCAGAGTACCCCCGTGTCAGTACATTATGCATGCTCAGTGGCCTCAACGTGGTACCGTTATCCGCACGTCTCTTGCATCAAGAATTCAAACCTTGGTTGTATATGAAGCCCGCCAAAGAGGTAACCAAGAGGGCGGCTGATACGAGTCTGAAGACACGCTGCATGTTGTGCTGGTTATGAAATAGCTAAGCCGAGGGGTAGTCGATACGGGCCAGATTCAGGATGGAGTAGGCTCCTTTATAGTGTGCTGCACATTCGAATTTCGAGTTCGGATCTGATGTTCGAACGACGCTCCGAACGACATTCTGAACGAGGTCCGAAAGGACGATGAGAAGACGAAGGGGCCCTATACATAGATTAGGAATAGAGTAGGATAGTTACTCGAAAAGTCCGAACTGCTCCGAAAGTATATGGAAGGATTCGAGTACTTCGGATAGCGATGCTGCTTCGACTCTGGTTATCTCCCTTCACTTACATTATACTTGATACTACACCTTATCCTACAGTCAATCGTTAACTTCACCCTTTGATTCTCTCATCCTTGCTACCTGTTCGGATTCTCGAACGACGCCCCGAATCGCCCATTATCAAGCCCTTCGAGCTGTTTAGGCCACTCCTTCGGTTTGGACGGTCATTCCAGCTGCGCGGGCCTTTGGTAGTCATCGGCGGTGTCCTGCCTGGGCTTTCGGAAAGGACATCCAACCCTTGAATCGGTCTTCGGACCACTCACTCCCTTCGAAACTATCTTCAATCCGGCAGGTACTACATCTAGGAACTACGATCTACTACTGTCAACTCCCCCTCCAGCGCACTTACATCTGACGCCTCATTGGGAGGTGTAGAGTACAATAGAGGCGCGAGGGAAACGAAGGGACTTGTCAGATCTTCTGATACCCATACTGCCCCGGCACCGGAAGTCAAGTATAATTTCCGGGACACACAGTTGTACTTTTGGTCCGGAGAAGGTGCCTCCCGCATGCTCAGCTCGCTGAATGATTCGATGCATATTGCTGAGGTGTTCGAAAACGAATCGTCGAATGCCGGGGTTGCCTGGGATCGTTTCGAATTCCCCATTCGCTTTCTCATATCGAGTCTTAGGACCTTTCCCTCCTATATCGTCGATGAATGGGGTGGTCAAATGCAGAATGTCGTCCTGGAATATGAAGTTGACGTTGTCCTGCATGATACCCAGCATGTTGTGGGCGCCAATGGGTGCGACGGTATACCATAGTGGGCCTATGGGAGACTGGAACGATGTGTAGTCTCCCGAATTCAAAGTGACTGGGTGCTGTTCGAAGCCTCGAAAGAAGTCTAGGAGTCCATAACAACCTCTCGAACTGAAGTCTACGAGAATGTGTTTGGTCAACGGGGGTATGTCCACGACTGGAGGAAAAGCTGCGACGTGTGTTAGACAACCAGATTTCCACTTCTCAGAAGGCTTCCGAAATGCCTTCGATCTGATAAAACGGAGCCTCGCCGTCTTGTACCTTGGTCACCTGTACCATGTCCGGAATAATTGATAGCCTGTCGGTGCGGAAGGGGACCCCGTGGGAACTCAGTACATTCAAAGATCGAGCCAGTCATGCAGTAATTCATTGTGCCTTTCCAGATTCTTGTGGAAGTCGAGATTGATAGAGGAAGTCAAGCCTTATCGAGACACCCAGGGCAAAGCGTTGTCCCAAGTACTGATGCTTTCAACAGAAGTGCATTGAGATCACAGTTGATGGAGAGAAATACAGCACCGATAGCAACGGCCTCGTCTCCTCATCTCGCTTAGCTCCTCTGCCGCTCATTTCCCGCCCTTCCGTTTTCCCTTCCCACCCCCTGTGCCATCCCCGTTCACTGTGGCTACTTCTCCCCCACTTGTAGGACTTGGTACAAGCGCCATATTGGCCAGCTGCTGGGTTGCCTCGTCCACCCCTATCGCCTGTGTGCGTGCATGTCGAGCTAAAACCTTCAGAGCGTGCTCTCGCGCTACCGCTTTGGCCTACACACAACATTAGGCGCGCAAATCACTGTTGAGAGTAGGACACACCTGCGCTAACTGTTTTTCTGTCAACTCCCCAGACCGCATCATAGACACATATATCGGCATTTTGCGGATCATGCGCAGGGCAACGTAGTCACTTGTGTAGGCATAGGGTCGATAATGATTGCTCTCGACGTGTGCTTCCTCTCGGTCTTTCCACCCTGGCGGAGGTCGTATAGCATATTGGATCAGATCGGAGAGATCTTCCACCTCATGAGGTGTATACCGGGATAAACTGGGCGATGCCAGCTGCTCCGGTGTAGGGGACCAATAGGGTTGAGGGTGTCCATAAGGCGGAAAAGGCAGCGCCAATGCTGCCGACTTGCCCTTGCCCTTCGAATCTCCTCTCATCGCTCCAGGTGCAGCTGCAATGGCAGCGTCAGTAGCTTGCATCTTCGCTCGATATGCCTTCTCCATCTCCTTGAACTGAGCGATCGTCAGCCCTTGCAGGTCGTGTGGCGTAACACGACACACCTTCTGATACTGGTCTTCCTGTAACTGTCCTTTCTTCCTGCTCTCTTCAAAGTCCGGCATCTTTTCCACAATATGTTTCCCCAATATATCCAGCTTTGCTAAGGCGATATCGCGCTGTGTGAGGTACACAAGCTCCTTGCTGTCTCCGATGCATGATGGAATGTACGCCGCAGTCTTGATGTACTCGTCCAGGAACGTCCATTGCAGCGGCGGCTGTCGAGGATGGTCCATCGCAGTCGCATGCTTCGGGACAAGAGTGTTCGACGATGGCGCTGCAACCGCGTTCGATGGTACAGCGTTCGAGGACATGGTGGCCGGTGGTGCCTGTGGTGGAGACATCATTGGCTTGACAGGTGAGCCATTCGTTGCCACAACAGATTTACGTTTGTTAGCCTTGCTCTTCGCCATCTTGTGTCGATGAAAGTAGTCGGGATGGTGGTAATGAAGATAGTTGAAGTAGATGGGTAGTGCGTTGTGGGACGAGTAAATATATGCACAATGGACTCTCCTTTTGCCCTGCCATAACGCCCGGCGAAAGGCGGAAGAATTGGCCGGCAGGCATAGCCACTATCGGCGTTTCCCTTTTTACGGTATCCCCGACAGGCGCTTGGCTTGATGAACGGCCAACACCTGGCACATCTGGACCTGAGCGATCGACTGCGAGGCCTTTGCTGACGTTCGGTCGGCCTGAGCGTTACTGGGACTCTCACTCCTGCACACTCGCTAAACTCGGATCTACCTATGACTCGTGCCCTACGCTCAAACTGTCGCTACCTGTAACACTATCTTCGTCCGCATCCAGAGACATCTAACATCTACACATGCTTGAAAAAACCGAAGTGCTCACAAATCGAACACGTCCAGACGCCAACTTTCAATCCTGCGTACAAGTCCCCATGAGATTGAGATGCATCATCATCGTCATCTGCAAAGCCCTCCTCCTCGTCGCCATGGTATTCCTCCTTGGTGCTCGGATATTCACTTGAGCTGTCCACAGGATACTGGGCATTCGTATCATTTTCTGGCTGGGGATCCTTGCTCTGCTGTTGGTGTGGAACCAGTTGTTGAAGTATGGTTGGAGGGAGGTTGTTCGGAGCAGTGAGTATCACTACTGTGTGCGGTTGATGAACATCTCCTGAATGTACATCAGCCTCCATCACTTCAACGAGTGATTCAACAGACTAACCTGGATGATACGTAGGCATAATAGGCAATGCATGGGCCATATGCATGACAGCCATGTTCTGAGCTCCTTCATTTGCCGTCTCAATGTTGGACCAACAGTGCTCCTTGGTATCTGTCGATAGAAGCATATCGGTAGCGATCTGCTCCAGAGCCTTTGCTTGCTCTGAAGAGAGTGTTCTGCTGCGTTTTGCTGACAGGTCTGAGTCATCAAGAGGTTCATGGCGTCTCTTGTTGTTGACTGGGGGAGAAGTGTTGGTATTGGATTGGTTGGACATCTGAGTTAGATACGAGCGGGGGAGGGAAAGGGAAGAGAATGACACAGAGCTGACAAAAAAAGCAAGGCTATATATGTAATGAATGTGCTGAGTGGTGAGAAAATGGGAGGCAGGCGACAGACTGCAGGTTTCCAACACCCTCTTTTGCACCCCAATAAAATTATCAATAGCTATCTAGCTCCGCATTTCCGCATTCGAGACTAGAAGATTCTTTAGAAGTTACCTCGATCCAGTTGCTATTGAGAAGTATTGGGCACGAGGCATCTCCCTTTCATAAACTGTCAGGCTGGCCTTGTGACCAAAGCGCGAAATGCCGGACCTGAGCAGAGCTTCGCCAGCCAGAGTATTATATTCAATTCGCGGATTTCCCGCTTCTCCAATCCCGGCGCAGCCTGCAGGTATAAGGTTTTGGGGCGCCGACGCGATGATGAAGACGTCAGAAGAAAAAGGGAAAAGTCCGAGTGGAATTAGACGCGTCTTTGACGACCCGGGGCTCGCTTAGAATATGCGGTGAGTGGTGGGAGTAGTGACTGGTATATCAAGAAATGGAGCTCGGAGGGGGTTCACATCGTGTTTATTCCCCTTTCCACCATAACATTAGATGTGAGTCACGTCCCCCAACATGCACGGTATACCGACTGACTGACCAACTTTCGTACCTACAAGCCTTTACCGACTTTCCCCCCCCCTTTTCAGCAGCGAGTTATCGCACAACTCCCATCGGACTGATATATTCAGACCTCCGATATTTTGGACACCTCTTGGGTTGGATCAACGGATCCCGACACACTTACTAGAACCTCAGCTTTGGAATGGAGCACTCACGGATGATGTCGAAAGAAGACTGGGCAGCATGTGTCGAAGTCATCACCAGCCGTATCTGTATGAACAACAGTGCATACAGCATGACCACCATCCCTGCCCGGCACGGTGACGTCGAGTCCCAAGCTTTGCTAGCTAAGATGCATGAGCTGTACGACGTGACCAAAGGAGCGATACTTTACTGGCGCCCGCTGGTGGAGGAAGGCATCATCACTGATAAACAATTCAAGGCGGTGAGCTATCCACAGGTTTGATGTACCGCCCGATGCTGACGCGTTCGCAGCTCGAACTGCAGCTCATGATATACAGAGCTAATCAGAGGGTGGACGATTTGTTTCGGCTCGGAGATGGACTGCGAGAACCGGCAAAAGAGGAGCAGCCCCAGCCAACGAGAGCAAGCCATTTAGAAGCGCATGATTCGTCGATGTCCGAGTACAAGAAGAAATGGATGAGAAGGATGGTATGAGAAGGGAAAGCTTCATTCTCGCGGACGGAATCGATGCATGAATGGAAGAGGAATATTAATGGTGGTTGCGTGACAAGTATGTGGGTGGCAGTGTATATGCTTCATCGGGTGGACGTGAGCGCTTATACTTGTTGTACTCTCTCCACCATCTGTATTTCAATACACCATCCACTGCAAATGGACTCATTGCTTTGATCACTACTAAGGATCGTCTGGTCGCCTCAGGAGCACTTGATATCTCTCTGTAACTTGACTCTACGCCGTCTCCGGGGCCGCGCGCTTGCCGCGAGCTCGCCATCCAACTCTGCGCACAACCGGCATGTCCCTGTCCACGGGCGGCGGTCAGCCCGTCGCACCTGCCAACCAGGATCCCCTAGCAGTACGCAAGCAGACCGATACGTTCATTAACATCCTCGAAGGTGCTGCCAACCGGGAAGCACTCATCGCGGCGGGCGGCGCGGCTGCCGCCGCTGCTGTCAACCGCCCACCACCATCAGGGCAGGATATCGACAAGCTCGCGAGCTTGCTGGTGAGGAAGATGCCTGAGTTTATCCATTGGGGACAAACGGGGATGATCGATCCTGCTCAAGTGGAGAAGGTACGTCAACGCATCTTGTCCTGTCTTACGTGTATGCTAATCCCGTTCTGCTGTTCGACAGTTGCAAGCACTCGCACGAACGTTCGCCCCACGACTAGTGAGGATCGCGCAAGAAAAGCGCGCACACGCGGAGCAACAGTCACCAGCGACCCCGATCGCCCCAGCTCAGCACGCACAGACCGGACAACGGATTGACGGCCCGCGCGTACGTTCCTCTCACCTTCCCTTAGCAGTATGGCTGACCCGTCCTAGCCACAGTGGACCGCCCTGGCCCCATCTGTCATCTTCGCCCCTCCTACCAACCCGCCTCCCGGTAAACCGACCATCATACCTCCCCCGTACGACAGTGCACCTCCACCCGGCTCCTTCACACTGCAGCTCCCTCAGCCGCGCTCTCCCATCTCCCCCCACGCGACTGCCGCTGCCGCTGCCGGTTCCCCGATGACGATCGGGTACGACAAGCTCTTCCCCGTTCCTGAAAAACTGCCAGAGGAGACGAAAATCGGTTGGGAGCGGGAGGATGGGAGAGGGTGGAGTTGGCCCGCTTGGGTTGGGGGAGGGAGTGAGCGCCCGACGCTTACGCTCGGGCTGAGCGATGGTTTTGGGGGGAGTACAATGTGTGCGTTTCCGTGCTTCCTTGTCCTATTCGAGTGTCTCATTGGAAATTGGGATAGCCGCACCTCCTTTCGTTCTCCCTACAAGCACGTTCGGCGTGCCCGAGCTTAGGATATTCGACCCTTCCCAGCCCCTCCCTCCAGCAGAAGAAACTGACACGCTTGGAGTCGTGCTCTCCGGCGATTCACGTACGATGACCCAAGTCCTGCGATCTCTCCAGCCCGAGCTGGAGCTAGAACCGAACGCGGAAAACGTGCGTCTTCCTTGTGCTTTCGTTGTTTCCAGTGGGCTGAATGGAGGGCGAATAGTTCTTGTTGGCAGCGGCGGATGAGTTTATAGAGAGTGTTACGCAGTTTGCGGCGGATATGGCGCTCCATCGGGGTTCGGATACGTTAGAGCCGAAGGATCTGGCATTGCATCTTGGTTCGTCTTTCCCCCTTGTCCTACGCGTTTGACTCTTTTCCTGCGCATTTGCATTGCATTTTTTCCCCTTCAACCCTTCTAACTTACCATCTCCTGCTTCCTACATGAAACGCTAATACCCCCTACAGAGCGGAACTACAACATCCGTCTGCCAAATTACGCCTCAGACGAGACCCGCCTAGCGCTGACACACGCAACACTCGGGCTAGTCTCGCTGGGCGGTGCGAAAGGCAAAGACGGTGCGACGGGTGCCAGTGGAAGGGGGGTGAGAGCGGCTAGGTTGGCTGCGGTCGGTCGGTAGCGCACGCCCAACGTACAGCTGCAACACAAATCGACAATCATCACCTCATGCCCATTACTTTTCTTATTGGCGGATATGCAATGTACTATTTATTCGTGTAAAGTAACCGGAATGCAACCTAATATCCAGTGGCTATGTCCACGTCATATGCCGCGTGTCGGCGCCGAGGGCGTTGCGTTTTACGGTGCCGGATAGAGTAAGCGGTTGAGCACAGACCCATCGAGGGCGTGTGTGGCCTCAACTCCTCTCACATCAACCACCATGCCCGTTAACCCCACCGACGTTCCCCACCCCCATCACCCACATGGGCATCACCATCGTCGGTCATCCGCATCTCGACATGCGACACATGACAACCCGTTCGTCTTCACCCTGAGTGAGAAGCAGCAAGCGGCGCTGCAGGCGTTCAAGAGCGTGTTGGAAGGTAAAGGGGCTTATGTGCCACCTAATGAGGAGGGGTCGAAGGCGAGTGTTGACGATCTCATGCTTGTGTACGTATCTGTTCATCTGGGCACAAATCGTTGACTCATAGCGGACAGCCGGTTCCTCAAAGCCCGTAGGTGGGAGCCTCAAGCCGCTGCGACCCAGTTCTTTGCCACACTCGAATGGCGCAAGAAGCATCAGGTTGACACCTTATACCGCGATGAGGTCGTCCCGGAGGAATACGAGTCATGGAAACAGACATATCCCAAGTTCGTGGGCAGGCGGGACCGGGTGAGCTTTCTGATAGCTGATTCTGGAAATATGCTGATGGAGAATAGCACGGCAATCCGCTGTATGTGTACAAGCTGAGTGTACTCACCAGTGGGGTGCTTAAGGAGCTGGGAAAGGTGCCAGAAGAGGTCCGCTATCGGCGCATGTACGTCCTTCCCAACCACACCTGGCTTGCTTGTGTCCGCCTGCTAACATGCCCCTCAGTGTGGCCCTGTACGAGCTCCTACACAACCTCGCTTTCCCTCTCTGCCTCTCTGTCCCCATCCATCCCCCGCTTCTCCCTCCCGGTAGCCTGCCCCACTCCTCCCCCGAACCCCCTGCGCCATTGGCCCCGCACACGATCCGCCTAATCCAGAACACCACCATCATAGATTTCTCCGGCACCTCCCTAGGATCCATGTTCTCCTTCCGGCATCACCTGGCGCAAGCGAGCACTCTAGCTCAAGCCAACCACCCCGAGACGTTAGGAAGCATATTCGTCTTCGGTGCTCCCGGGTGGTGGGGCACCGTCTGGGGCTGGATCAAGAACTGGTTCGACGAGCAGACCAGGGCGAAAGTGCATATTCTCCCTGCGGGGCAGAGGGGTGTGGAAGAGCTGTTGAGGTTCGTCCCGAGGGAGAACTTGCCGAAGACGTATGGGGGAGAGTTGGCGTGGGAATACGAGGATGACCCGGTGTGGGACGCGGATATCGAGTGGCTGTTGAGGCGCGTTGGTGCACCCAGAGATGGGGGAGTTGATGAAGAGAAAGGGAAGGACCTACGCGCAGAGGTGTCCAAGCTCAGAGGACCGGTAATCGTCACCCCTCGCACAGAACAACGGCCTATTAAAGTCGAGCTCGTCGGTAAAGGCCGGAAAGAGGTCTTGCTCCCCGCCGAGGCCGCCATGTCACCCACGAGCACGACGATCACCGATCTGGAGGAGATACCCGTCCCTCCCGAAGCGGAGGGCGCGGGACTCTTGACTGCTGGAGGACCGGCGACTGCAGCGGCGAACGTGGCTCCCCAGGCTACCTCATCGCCTTCGAGGGGAGTTGACCCGGCTGATATCGCCCTCCCTCTTTCGGTCGAGAGTACAACAACGAGCCTTCCGAACGGAACCCCTGTTCCCCTGATTCAGCAGATCCAAGAAACAAGACAAAGTAACCCACAGGAGGATGGGCATGTCCCTGGCCCGGAGGAAACCTGCACACCCGGGTTCGTGCCGAATCTTGCTGGGGGAGTGCTCGGTACCCACGAGCAAGAGGAGGGGGAGAATGCGCGCAGTGTGAGTGACGAGAAGACGGTGTTGGAGGAAGAAGTAAGTTTGGACCAGGAGATGGAAGGAAATTTGGAGGACGTGGAAGGAACGGCTACGGGCAAGGACGGAGAGGATATTCACATTTCAAGCGGCAAGGTGCAGGAGGTGCAGGTTTGAGACGAGGGTGTACGACTGTTTAGCTACAGTGGAAAGAGGAACTGGGAAGGATATGCGGAAGAGCAGGTGAAGCAAGTGTATCACTGCGCTAGAGTTTGTTGTATAATTTATACCTACTGGATTGTCGGTTCTTCCAAGCTTTCCCCCGCCGTCGGCGATAGAAGTGTAATGCTATCGCCGACATCGGGAAGGGTCCATCGGCTTTCGGACCGTCATCTTACCGGGCCGACGAAGCTACACGGCCACCCCGGCTTCGGTCAATTTTTGGCTGACTTACCAAGTCCAAAACCCTCCCTTTGGTATTATGTTAGAGTACTGCAGGAATAGTACATGTAGGCCCTCGGGGACTCGTTCTGCTCAAGATGGCACTGGTTATTCATCTTCAGCACAGTTTTTTTCTGCACATCTTGCGCCCAACCTGCTTTGCGCTCGCTACGACCACTGAAGAGAACTGCTGGCTCGAGGATGAAGTGCTTCCCACCGTTAGAAGATGTGCACTTTGCCGGAAGTGATACCCGAAGACCCTGTAACCCTTTCACTGGGCGTACCAGAGCGCTCGCCGACCCAGTCGCTGACCATCAGACGTTTACTGTACACCAAAGCATCACCGGGAATCTACGGTTATCTGCCTCTACTTCACCACCACCATCTCCTCTCTCCTCATCACCACCTCCCTAAGGACACAAGCAGCCAACATGGCCGACTTCCAACCGCTCATGTCCCACCCCCACCCCTACCCACACGATCTCACCATCCCGCAATTCCTACTCGACTCCCCTTCGCACCCGCTGCGTCCTACCCGGCTCGCAGGGAGTAGATGGCTGGTGGATGACGACACTTCTCGCGCTTATGGCTTGGAGGAGATCAGGGAGAGGGTCGAGAGGGTCGCCA
>NW_024467220.1:559434-563322 GCF_000292625.1 Dacryopinax primogenitus | reverse complement strand
GGGGACGAAGCACTTTATCACAAAGGAGGGGGATGTGTATGTTCCTCGATCGACTGAAGGTGCGCTCTCCCGCGTGTACGAAGTCCTAGAGCTCACATGTGTGGGTAGGAATTCTTGAAAGTAAACGGCTTCCAAGTCGCCCCCGCAGAGCTTGAGGGACACCTGGTTGTGCACCCGTACGTATCCGATGCGGGCGTCGTCGGCATACCCGACGACATGAGGGGTGAAGTTCCAAATAGCGTTCGTTGTCCTCTCCCCCGAGGGGAAGGCTGCTGCTTCTGGTGCCGGTGCGGCAGGGGAGGGGAACGCAAGTGAAGAGATCAAGAAATGGGTCAGAGACCAGAAGGTGAGGTATAAGTGGTTGGAGGGGGGCGTGGTATTCGTCGACGCTATACCGAAGAACACGAGTGGAAAAATCTTGGTACGTTCTGGTTCTTGGTGATTCACGAATAGGCGCTCATGTGGTTGCGCGTCGTAGCGCCGCTTGTTGCGCGATCAGGCGAAGGAGATTGTACAAGCGAGGAAAAAGGGAATGGTCGTGCTCGCCAAGCTCTGAGATAGCCTCGGTTTCAATTTAGTGATATTTGCATGCGAGATGGGCATTGAAATAGAGGATCGTCCAGCTCTCGGTGCACAGGCGTGGAAATTTACGGAGTTTGTGCCGTAGTCCTTTGACACGTCGCGGGCTATGTTTTTCTCTTCTACATCTTGTCTCAGGCTCTTAACCTCGCGTTGCTGGGTTTAACGAATCGAAAGAGGAAACACGCCTTTCTCCTTGTGTTAGTGGCAATGTTTCTTCTAAAAAGCTGCGATAAATATCATTGTTTAGTGGGTCTTCCAGAGACCTAGAGGGAAACACACCTTTGGGGTTCACTTCGGCCTAAAGTATGCAAAGAAGGGCATTCTCTCCTTCAACAACATTTCCTCTTAGAGTGTCTTGATCATGAGTGTGTGGTGCTTAACATTGACATGGTGTACCTTGATATCAGAAGAAAGACTGTTAGTTCCCCTGAATTGTGCAGCATGTATGTATGTGGTGGCAATTGGCACGCCCATGAAGAAGTAGAGGCAGGGGAAGGATATGGGCATTTGGTAGGAGTACGTATTGAATCCCTTCAGCGCTGGATTAAAGTTCCGTCCCTTGCCAAGTTTTCAGGCACCGTTTAGAACACAATCTGGGTATATTTGTACACGAGGCTATAGAGGGTCGTTCCGGCCACGGCATACAGATGCAGGTTACAGACGAGCCTGGACTTTGGCATCCTTTCCCATGTCCCGGGCCTTGGCTCGCTCCTTCAGGATTCGTCTCAGGATCTTACCGCTCGCGTTCTTGGGTATGACGTCTACGAACTCGATACCGCCTTCGAGCCGTTTATAACGCACTTTGTTGTCGCTCACCCATTTTCTCAGTTCCTGCTTGATCACCTGTGCTTCCGCACCGCTTGCAGCGCGTTTGGCAACAGCAGACTTGAGCACGACGAACGCGAGTGGGACTTCTCCCTTCCGCTCATGAAGGATGCCGATGATAGCCGCGTCTCGAACCGATGGGTGATTTAGCAAGTGTCCTTCCAGTTCTGCGGGGGCGACTTGGAAACCGCTGACTTTGATAAGTTCCTGCAACATATTCAGCCGCTTTTCTTCGCCCCGCAGCTCGGGAAAGACATGCCTTAAGCCGATCAACGATGTACAAGTTGCCCTCTTTGGTCATGTATGCTTCGTCTCCCGTGCGCAGCCAACCGCCAGTGACAAATGTTTGCTCGGTTGCCTTCTTGTTGTTCGCGTAACCCAGTGCTACTTGCGGCCCCTTGATCCACAGTTCGCCAGATTCGCCGTAGTCAGCCATCTGACCGTCGGGCTTGATTATACGGGCAACTGTATCAGGTGCGAGGGTACCCACGGACCCATCGACAGGGTCTTTAGACAGCTCGAACTGTCATACACAATCAGAGGACAATAAGCGCGGGGTAGGAACGTCACCAACCACACTGATTAGCGTCGTGGCCTCGGTTAATCCGTATCCCTGTCCGACGTGGGCGCTTGGTATCAAAGCTCGCAGTCGGTGCGCTAGTTCCTTGGACAGCGGAGCTGCTGAAGAGACCACATAGTGAAGGCTCGAGAGGTCATAGTTCTTGATAGAAGGATGCTGCTTTAGGCGTCAATGGGGGGTTCAATAGATAGGATGCTGCATGCTCACATTCACTAGGAACACAACGATAGGGGGGACAACACTGAGACAAAATGCTGATCAGAAGAGGACCAGGATGGAGAAACCACTTTACCCACGGGAGATGAGTTATTCGATGCTTGGCGATGGTTTCCAAGAACGTCTGTGGATTGAACTGGGGCATGACAACCACGCCGCATCCGTTAAACAAGAGGGCATGTAGCTGTTTGCGTCAATTGACCAAAGTTCCGTATGCTTGTGCGCCCAAGTACGCACAATGCCAATCAGCCCATAGATGTGGTAGAAGGGAAGCACTAGTTGAAATTAAATATTGAGGTCGGGTGTTCAACACTGTAGCTCACCGGCTAGACCAACATCACCAGGTCGGATCCATCGATGTTTCTCTGGCAACGTGATATCATTGTTGCGAGTATGGGCGGCAAGTTCCATCATGACGGAGATTACACTCCGGTGTGTTATTGCGACAGCCTTCGGAAGTCCGGTTGTCCCGCTAGAAAAGCCGAGGAATGCGACATTATTCCCGATATTCGGTCCATGAGGCTCGGCGTAATTCTTGCACAACCGCCAGCCTTGTTGGACGAGATCGTAGATGGTGGGTAAATTTCCATCCCTCGGCAGAATTGCGGGAAAGCAACCTTCCGACTTGGTTGGCGCTGGTGCTGGCGGGGAGAAGACGATCACCTCATTCGGGCCGAATTGTTGGGCTTGGATCATCGCCGCCAGCGCCACTGGAAGCGAGGAAGCGGAGGTGAAAAGCAACTTCGAGCGACTCTCCTTCAGTTGATATTCCAACTCTCCAGCGGTGTACGAGGGATTGGCAGGGGACACGGTACACCCCAGCCGATGCATTGCCCATATAACAATGGGGTAGTCTGTTATCTTATGTGAACAAAGAAAGACCGACTCCGACATAGGAAGCACGTACCAATGTGGTTCTCGCTGCAGAGGCAGACCGTGTCGCCTGGTCCGACCCCCCATCTAGCTTTGACTGCGCGCGCAATCCGTTCCACCCTCTCTCGAATCTCATCTAATCCGTACGCCCGCCCCGTAGCATCATCTATAAGCCATCGAGAACCTGGAAGGCGACTCGCGCGTAAAGGATGCGTCGCCTCGTCCAACAGGAATTGCGGTACGGTATGATCGCTGGGGTATGGGTGCGGTTGGATGTTGTGCGAATGAAATTCAGGCATTATAAGCAGCGATGAGGGCGCAAAGAAAATAGAGCACGCAAAAGAAGGGGCTGATCTCCTCGATGCCTATAAATATGCGCCAACAAACCTTGGAGCCGGTACTTGGAGGGACCGGGTAAGATATATCCCGGAGCTCTGATCCCACTTACAGAACCAACTATTCTACGTCCCGTGACAAATCAGGATGTGATAGGAACAGAAGGGGATCAGCGTTGGGGGGATGTTTGACAACAGTACGCAGTGTAGCCATATTTCGTGGTTTTATCGAACTGAAGCTGAAGCGACAGCATCAGGGTCGTCTTCGTATGGACAGCTCCTGGCAGTGTGGTTCACCCCACCTGAATTTAGAGAAACAGAATGCTGTGCCAGGTTTGTACCCGCTCTATGATCAAATGGTTCCGTTTGGGTCCTATTTGTTTCCATGGTAAGCAAAATTGCCATTTTTTTCCTTCGAAGCCGGAAGCAAGCGTTTTTGCTGCGGAGAATTGTGGCTGAGTTGCCCCCCCCCCCCCA
>NW_024467220.1:543355-559397 GCF_000292625.1 Dacryopinax primogenitus | reverse complement strand
CGTTGCCCCCCCCCCCCCCATTTGAATGTGGACCCTTTGCAGAGCCACAGATGGTAGAAGCATCCTCGAATTTTAAAACACAAATGTTGAAAACCCACGGATTTGAGCTAAGCTAAACACCGACAGCCACTGTCCGGTCAAGGCCGACCAGAGACCGTGAGGAAACAGCTGGGACCCTTTATCAGCCGACCACCCCCAAGCTGTCCCGTCACGGCCTCCATAGTATTCAAGGGTATACTACTCGTGCTGGCACATAACCGGTCCGCGCACGTCAATCGAACGATAGCCGCAGGAACCCATATATCGTATTAAAGACGCCCGCCCACAAGGCCATGCGTAGCTCAGCTTTGTCGACAGTTTGGCGGCGGGTTCGGTGAAACTTTATAGCACCAGTGATTCGTTCTGAGAAGACGACGCGCAAGAATACAAGGGTGTTGGTCTATTCGGCAAGTGACCCGTAGTTCATGGGGTTTATCACAAGTTGAAATCAGAAGCAGCAGCAGGGAGACAACGATCCGAGAGTGTGTTGTTTTAGTCCTGGATTCACCTTTTGAATTGAACAGTACTATTCACAACATATAGAGCGACGACCACCTATAATTCAGCTGGACGCTCGAAAACCTTTCGACCACTCTCCCATGAAGCCTAAAGTTTGGCGATCTCCCCTGCACGCTGATCCTTCTGATCCTTCTTCTCTAAGACAGGCTTCGCCCGATCTCTCAGGAGCCGTCTAAGGATCTTCCCACTGGGACTCTTTGGTATCGAATCGACGAACTCGATGCCACCATCCAGCCACTTGTACCGCACCTTCTGATCGCTTACCCACTTGGTGAGCTCTTGCTTTACCTTCATTTCCTCTTGTCGGCTGGAAGCAGCGCGTTTGGTCGTTGGTTCGTCCAGTACGACGAACGCGAGAGGGATCTCGCCCTTGTATTCATCCGGAACACCGATCACGCCCGTGTCTTGAACGGAGGGATGCTCTAGCAGGTGCGCTTCCCGTTCCGCAGGCGCGACCTGGAATGCTCGCACTTTGATAAGCTCCTGGACGCGTGTCAGCTTCGTGTTTCGTGCCTGTCTCGGGTACACACCTTGAGCCTATCGATGATAAACACACTTCCGTCGCTCTTCACATATCCCTCGTCGCCCGTGCGGACCCAGCCATCTGGAAGGAATGTCTCTTCGGTCGCCTTCTTGTCATTCGTGTATCCTAATGTGTTCTGCGGACCCTGGACCCAGATCTCGCCTGGCTCGCAGGACTCTGCGGTGGTCCCATCCGCTTTAACGATGCGAACCATTGTATCAGGGAGCAAGTATCCCGCCGAGTCTTCCGGGCATGGTTTATGGAAGTCACCCTGGAAAATCGTTGTCATTCGCACTGACAAGTTCGGAGCGAGGTATTCACCATGCAGACTAGCCCGGTTGTTTCGGTCATCCCATATGCTAATCCAATACGGGCACCGGGCAAGCGAGCTCGCAGTTGCGTCAGAAGAGTGGAAGAGAGAGGCGCTCCTCCTGAGACAACCCAGCGACAATGGGAGAGATCGTACTTCTTACTCGCCGTGTTCTAGGGATATCTCAGCTGACAATCAGGAGTCAAAAGCGACACATACATGTACGTTGACCAACAGTACAATGATGGACGGCACAAGACTGGGAAAGGTACTAAGAACAACATGGATACGAATCAGAAGAATTGCGCACGGAAGGTGGGTAATTAGGCGCGTGACAATCGTCTTCAAACACGGCTCCAAGCTGAACTGAGGAACAACAACGATACCGGCACCACTGTAGCATAAAGTATGAAGCTTGAAAACACCAGGAAATGTGAGCGGCGTCATCGATCCAAGATGTGACTTACGATGGCGACTAGTCCATAAACATGAAAGAAAGGGAGGACTGGACTGGTTATTAGCGTTCGCTGAGTCGTATAAGATTAATGACGCACCACCCAATACTAAATCTCCCGGACGGATCCATCTGTCTTCGTCAGATAGGCCCTTCTCGTTCGCCTTGTAGTGGGCTGTCATCTGCATACTAACGGCGATCACGCTCCGATGTGGTACCGCGATTGCCTTCGGCAGACCGGTCGTCCCGCTCGAACTGCCCAGGAACGCGATCATATCTCCCACGTTTTCACCACGGGGTTCGGTGTAATTCTTCTCCAGTCCCCAGCCTTCGTGAACAAGCTGCTGTACCGTCGGGAAGGTCCCATGTTCAGATCGATGGGGCTCCTCTGGGAGCATAGATATGAAGCAGTCCCCTGACTGAGCCGGCAGAAAGGTCATCTTGCCGTCCTGATTCGTCTACCACCACATTAGAACTCGACTCTTCAACGTGAACAATGCGAGAGGGATTGCGATCGAGAGGTCAAGCATTGGATACAAGGCACATATACTTGGAGCCACCTGTCGGACGAAGACAACGCCAAGTACGAAGAATAACAACCAAAGCTTCCTCCTCCGTTTTGGAGACCCACCCAGACAACAATGCGCCTGGTGACTTGCAAATGGAATTGCAGAATGAAACCTCGTGTGTTATTGTATCATAATCACGTAGATCCTCGCTGATCATCATCGTTTAGGGCTGGCGAAGAGTTTGGTACCATCCAGGCACCCCTGTCATCCGAAGACACGCTGTTGTCGGGCTTAGACCAGCCTGAGGCGCTCTCGTCAGTGTAAGCAACGTGACAGCAAATGGAACACATGTTGACAACTGAGCACTTACAACAGTTCTTCAAGCAGAGGCGGATCGAATGAAGAAGGAAGCGGGTACGAATTCATGATGGAAGGACTTTCCCTTAGAGTATTCGACCCGTCGCTGGGTGAACGCAGAGGAATTGGATCGGAAACTGCGCCATCGGCTGCTGGATATCTAACTGGTATGTCCAGGAGAATCGGGCAGCGTGGAGGGGAGCTCAATACCAGCGGACAGCCTCTAGATTAAGCCGATTTTGTACGATCTGATTGTTGCTGCATGAGCGAGGCTGGTCCGAAGCAGATGTTTTCATGCGCCCAATAGTGGACATCACTCCATTGGCATCGATCGCACCATCTGCTGGTGTTTTCTTCCCCTACGTGTTTCTTCGCTCTTCAAGATCCCCACCGAGTTCGTCCCCGCACGCATTCGAGGCGTTTGCCAGCGACAAATACGGTGCCTACGAAGTGGGGACTGCAATAATTCCTGTGACGTCGTGTACCGGCTCGGCGACGGCCTATCACCAAGTACCTGGAACACGGTATCGTCGCATTGGCACGCTCGCGGACTTGATCCATCCTCATGAAGAGACAAACAACACCCCCATGACACCAGCCTTGGTGCACGACCACGGCTATGCCAAATTTCTTGAAGATCTCCACCAAGCTGCTGAAGAGCGGGATGTTGGACGAATGCCACGGCCAATGGACCTAGCTTATATCATCTACCTGGTTAACTGTTCGGGTGGACATGGCGATGACCAATCGGCTCTCTCAGCATCCGGTATAGAGATCACAAGTGCATTAGTTGCCCCGCGAGATTGTGGAAGCAACGGATCCGAGACAACCAACACTGTTGTAGATGACGACCTGATGCAGATGCTTGCCGAAGGCGTAACCTCGTCACCACCATCTGAGCAACATGGGACGGGTCCGCAGCAGCCCGAACAACACGACACATCTCCAAGTTCGGATTCCGAACTGCGAAGCTCGACAATGGTCACGAGTCGGAATACACACGTCCAGCGGAGAGGGGTCGTCTCTGTTGGCCTGTCCACCAGAAGAATAAAGGGTTCCCGCGGGCGGCCGGGTCAAACAGCACGTGCACTGCAAGAGACAGAACGGTTCATAGCTATCGCCTCTTATCTCCAAAATCTCTTTCCGACCCTCAGCACGAAGTTGGCTGGTAGTGGAGGTGGGCTCGCCGGAGGCGACAGCGCATGGTTGTTCAAAACCAGAACGGAGGCTTTTTTGAACGTTTGCGAAGTTTTGGAAATGCGAGCAGACGATCTCCACATCGGTATTGACCAAGCTACATCGCGCTCAGTTTCGGTGGGTTGCGATGTGGTCGCTGGTTGGTTCGCGTCCTTCCCGAAGGCGAAGTCGCTCAATCGAGCGACGTTGACAAACCATCGCGGCATTCTCAATCGGTGGGGAGCCCTCTGGGCTGATTCCGAAAGCGATTACGAGGTCAATAAGGACATCCTTAACACACCACGTGATCAAATGGTGTATCGTCATCCGCCACGCAAGCCAAGAGGGCCTGAAGGTGTAAAGTTTCTTTCTGTGGAAATATTGGGTCTTATCGGCTATCTCTTTGCACCAGATGAGACTGACAGACGGCGGTTATTACCGTCCGCACTGGAAGAAAATTTCTTTCAAAAGCTATCAAAACGGTTGGCATGGGGAACTGTGGAAAGTGAGATCGCGGTGTATTTTCCTGATTATGCTCCTCGACGTCGGGTTGCTATTTCCAAGACGTAGTTGATTACACAATACAGTCCAAACGTTCGTTTTGACTCTATTAGGACGATACATGTAGAGAGAAGTGGATGCATTCTTTGATGGTTTTGGACGTGATTCAAGGTGGTCGAGCACTGTGATGTGCTGCTGATTGAAAAGAAGTTGGGATGGGGGAAAATGTCACAGTATGTCTTTTTACTGGAATGGGGATCGTCGGGGGATAGAGAGAATCGATGAAATGCCAAAAAAAATAGAATAAAAACATAGAAAGGTCACAAGTTTAGGCTAGATCTCGTGTTCTGCTCTAGATTAACGAAGAAAGCTATCTGGTTTGGTGGATGTGTGTTTCTAATTAACATAATGGAATGATTTGCTCTCAGAAAGACCGAGTTGAACGGAAAACGTACATTGTATGGAGAGTGTATGGAATCTGGTGAGTCTGATTACTTGGCTCGTGACGAAGATGGGAGTCAGAGAATATTAGTGGTGGTTTTCCTCTTGATCTGAGCAAGATGGTCTGGGTTAGGAGAAAATTTCGGTCTGTCAGTTTGATGGGGAGTCGTGCAGAATTATGTATCGAATCGTTTCATTATAGCATAGAGGGAAGTACAAACTGTAAACCGGAAACGGGAAATTGGAAACTGGAAACTAAAAACTAAAAACTAAAAACCGGAAACCGGAAACTGGAAACTGGAAATACGCTGGACATTTTACCCCAGATATGTGAGCGATGTGAAAGGCACTCTTACATGTGGACCATGCACCCGTGTCTTTCGAACTTGCCTTTCCCTCTGAGTTCATGTAATGTTGGCAGTTTGTTTTGAACAGTATTTGAGCCATGGTTAGACAAAGAGAATCGAGGCTGAATGCTGAATACAAAGGGTGTGATCAGAAAGTAACAACGACTGAATCTGTTCCAGTGGGCTGCACATGTACAGTGACAGCTATACGAGAGGCAATTTTACGCGGAACACAAGGGAAGTAACGAAAATATATTACGAAGAGGATCACTATACTGCATTAAACTCATTGCCGCTGCACATGAATAAACCGTGCAGAATGGAATTCACTTCAGTCTGGGTGCGGTCTAACGCCTCAATCAAATCGGATCCGAGTCGAACTGTTAAGCGGGAGAAACAAGTTTGTACACCGAATTGACTGAGTGACATCGGTTTGCAATCCTTGTCTAAATGTCATAGTACCGCGATCGAGAAGAACAATGACAATGATGAGGAGTGCACAAAGAAGTTGTAACAAGAAATGCGCACTTGAATTCTTCGGTCTCCAATAGTATCAAGTCCGGTAACAAACCGAGTGAAATACTGCGTACGGAGGCGGGCGTTTGTACCAAATGGCGTATTCTCAGGGAGGGAGACATCATTAGACAGATTTCTCAGAGGCTGAGTTTCACAAACGGGAGGGGTTGGCGATCCTCGAAGATAACAAATGAGACTATTCTTGAACCGCTTCTGGGAATGACCCCACGAAGATTCGTTGTCCCAAATGAGGTGAGTATCGATGAACAATTTGGGAAGAGTCGTGTCATCTTGCCAGAGACCATAGAGAAACGCTGGAAGATTGCGAGCCGCATGCTTAGCGTAAAACTGGAGAAACTGCTCAAAAGTTGGTCGGGAAGAAGAAGCACTGGAATCACCTGAGCAATGCAGCCACATGCGTTGAAGCCTTCCCCAAAAGCTTTCATTACAGGTGAGCTGAGCACATCATGGCCACCATAGAGGAGGAAATGGCGAAGGTCATGTGCGATGAACGCGTGGGTCAGGCGCATCTCGGAGGGTAAGGGGAGGCTGTCCGCAGGAGAACTGAATACTCCTCCTATTATAGATCAAAAGGGATGAGACAAGAATCTGCTCTTGTGAAGGTACATACATGACCAATAAGATCGAGGATATCGCTCAAAGTCGTCGTATGGTGGGTAATCGCTTGGTTAGATTCTCGCTTGATTGAGTCGTCCAATTCAGTGAGAAGAGCCGCGGCAAGAGGGTCAAAGGTGCGGATGAACTTCACATTGGAAGTGAGAGCGTTTGCACCATTGGATCCAATTTCCGCGTGGGGTGCTAAAATGTGCAGGAGAAGGAATGGTGAAATATCCACGGGTAAGCAACCCCAGTGGGCGATAGATATCGCGACAAGGACCCCCCAAGCTCTGAAGTGATGTAAGTATGCATCGGCAGCCTTAGTATATGGGTGAAAGGCGCGGCTGCCACTTGGTGTTGTCTGAAACAGGCAAGGTTTCTTCTGTGGAAAGACAAGAAGCGCTTTGAGCAAGGCGACTCGACCGGGACCTTCTCCCTCGGATACTAAAGAGCCTCTACGACTAGTGGAATTACGAAAGGTAGAACTGCATAACTATGAGAAGGGAAACCAGACGGATTGGGCAAAAATGGACGCACAACAAATGACGCAAAGCAACGATGATATTCGTCCTGAAGAGGGGAAAGGGGACCGATGATGGAACCGAATGCCGGCGCTGTACGAAGCTTGATTAGGTCGTATTTTGGATGATAAAGTAACAACACACCAATAAATACAGCAAGGCGGTCACAAAATAGATCGCGAGTGTCTTTCCAACCCGCATACAGCTTGATGAGTTGGCGAAGAAGGGGTTGTTGCTGGTCGATATTTTGTACTTTATATCGTCCCAGTGCAGACTGAACTTGGCGACCCGATGAAGGACGTACGAACACAAAAGGAGGGGCATGAGGAGAACTTGACTGGGGCGTCGGATTGGTGGGAAAGGCCAAGCGATTGGCTTTCATTCTTGACAGTATGGTGAGAGTAAACTGCTGTATCGTAGCTTGCGGACTGAGATCGAGATGAAACAGCAAGTTGTGCCGATGAAGGGATTCGAGGAGGCGAATAAAGACATCACCACGCACACCACGATATTGGCATCGACGAGCGTGGACGGGAAAATAGCTGTCTCCAGAAATCTTTGCCGAAAATGAGTTGGAGCGTGACCAAACAAAAAGAAATAAACACACCGGGGCAGGAAGGACAAGCACACTGATAGACAGAGGTGAAGAGGTCGATCGCACTGGGCGTAAAGGATCCAGTCGAGTTGAATGGCGTGATTCGATCCGAGTCTGTTGAGCATGTGCAAGGCGTTCTTCGTTGACGGACAGGCCATCGGTTGCGTCTAAACGCCGAAGAAAGCTACCACCGATTCGAGGTTGGGTCGTATTCCTCAAGATAGCAACAGGGCTAACAGATGGCTCCAGAGGCGCAACAGAACGGGGTGCTCGGAGTTGGGGTGGAATAGACGACGCTGACGGCGAGTGCGCGGGAATGGCAGGACTGGGAAAGTCGAGGGTTGGCACGTTACCGAAGTGAATAGAGTTGAACGCCTCTCCGCGTGTCTCAGGGGGCTGAGAATCAGTAGATTGTTGAAAGTTGGCCGTTGTACCAAAGGTACTGGAGGAAGGGGCCATGAAAAAACTGAGCAGGATCAATTGTTTGAACTGCGGAGTAGGTGTACGGCTGGTGTAGGCTGTACGGAAGTCCGCACGGAAGTCCATTTGACAACCAATTCTCGCATAAGACATCACCCTTCCAGGTCGGAATACGCTGAGAAGAGTCAGGGAATCGGAGAGGAAGAGTGGAAAAAAGCTGCGCACATTGAAGAAGAAGGCACAATCATTCGCGCGGGTCCCGAACCTTGGTGGGTCGGGGGAGGCGGGATTCCAATGGGTTGCGAAGGGGTGATGGCAAACACAGAGAGAATCAACGGATAATGCTCGACCAGAGATACTCTGAAAAAAAAAAAGGTGAGTTGATTAGGAAGAAATCTAGAGTGAAGACCAACGTGATGTGGTTGAAATCGGATACACAACAGGCCGCAGTGCTGACAGTGAAGTGGCAGGTGTGTTGGTAGAGGAGGACCAAATGGGAGGGACATGAAGAGAAGACAACAAGTTAGGTATGGATAGAGATAGGATCATAGATGGTGGACGAAGGAGAGAAGAAAATATATACGTTGTCCTGGAGGGGGGGAAGGCGAAGGGATTCCGGGAAAAATAGAAATGAGAGGCGGAAATATCGGTACACGGTTTCTGTGTCCTTGTTGTGACGCTTGACATTGCTGATGAAAATAAAGACCCCAAAGCCCGAATGGTCAAGAGACGGTGAAAAGACGCAGAAATAACACTCCGACACAACAACGATGATGTTCCGTTGTGCGGGAACGATGAGAGGGATGTTGGAGGGGAATGGGGGGGGAACGGGGGACACAGTGGGATTCGTACATGACCGACAGGGCTCGCATGAAATATGAGGGAAGCGAGTATCACACAGGATACATCCAGGATACAGGTGATGGTAGGGAGAAATCAGTGGAAATTAGGATCATCGAGGGTCTGGCGGGATGAAGCTGGGTTATTGGGGAACGCAAGTGCAGAACAGCTTCCGATGCATTACCCTGAGAAATATGTCCAGGTTGCTTACTCATAGTCCCGCCTTGACAGGTGTTTCTGAATGACATCCAGAGGAGGAACTTGAGAGGGCAATCACGTGATTATATCTCCGATTTCTTCCCTGCTTAACTCCGAGCGGGGTGTGCAGCGTGTCAGGCGCTCACTGACGGTTATTGTCCTCGAATGAAGTGTTCATCCTTACTTATAACACCACTGACATCCGTATACCTCTCTTCTACACCACCATCTATTTACCTTTGACAACTTGGAAGGAACGACGCCCGACATGGGCAGCAAGTCCCTTCTGCGGTATGATGCTCCCTGTCTGTCCTTTCCCATCCCTCTCATCTCCAGCTAACCACCGCACAAACAGGGCCAATCTTCACTCTAGACTGGTGCAACTCCTCTGGCGCTTACCCTTCTACAAAGGCCTCCCAGACTCACAGACTCGCTCTCGGCTCCTTCCTCGAAAGCTCACACAATGCTCTCCAAATCATCGGCGCAGCCAGTGACACGCTCGACGACTACTACCCGCCTTCCTCTTCCTCAGAGTACTTCCAGCAACAGGACTTTGTCCTCCTCGCAGAGACGCAGCATGGATATCCAGCGACGAAGCTGCTCTGGGAACCGGCAGGGGCGAACGGGCATGCGTGGAAGTTCAAGCCGAGGTTAGAGGCGGAGCTCCTTGCTACCAGTGGCGAGGTTCTCAAGATCTGGGAATATGATGCTCAGGGAGGGGGGAGAAGGCCTGCAGCGGGGTACGTCGGTCGTGGGGCTTCAGGTGTCCCCGGGAGCCTGAGGGAGGTGCAGAAGTGCTCTAGCGTGCGTATGACTTCCTCCAGCCTGACTCCGCACCCAGGCTGACCGCATTCCAGGCTAAAGGAAACAACGTCCCCGCGCCCCTTACAAGCTTTGCGTGGAACGCCATTTCCCCCTCGCTGATTGTCACCTCGTCAATAGACACGACCTGCACCGTCTGGGACATCACATCCAACAGTGCGATCACGCAGCTGATAGCGCACGACAAAGACGTGTACGACGTTGCCTGGCTCCCGCATTCCACGGACAGCTTTGTGAGCGTCGGTGCTGACGGTAGTCTCCGGGCGTTCGACCTCCGGAGTTTGGAACACAGTACGATCCTGTACGAGTCACCGCCCCGCGAGCAATCTCGAGGATCGGACGAGATGGTAGTCACACCCGCTACGCTGACCGGGGCGAGCTCAGGCCGGTCTGCGCCGCCGTTAGCGAGGGTTCAGTTCTCTCCTACGGATAGCAACTATATCGCTATGTTCCATCTGGAGAGTAATAAGGTTACCATCATCGATATGCGTACTCCTGGCCGGCCGTTGGCGGAACTGGTCGCCCATGGGGGGAACGTGAACGCGATCGGGTGGGGGCAGTGTGAGGCTATGATCGCCAGTGCTGGTCCGTCCTCCGCCAATCCCAATCTAATCATGTTTATGCTTACTGACATGCTGGTAGGGGACGACCACCAGCTCCTCCTCTGGGACCTCTCATCCAGCGTCATGTCCCCACACCGTGTCGCCCCTACAGACATAACCAATCTTCCCCCTCCCGGAGAAGTGCGCGACCCCGTACTAGCGTACACTGCTCCGGGGGAGATCAACAGCCTGGCGTGGAGCTACCCAATGGTAGGCGGTGTGTGGGGCCAGACGCCCGTCGAGTGGGTCGCTGTTACGGAAGGGAGGAGTGTGAGGGCGCTCAGGGTATGATTGACTGGGAGAGGTGTGGGATTAGCTGTACGAATGATATCTTTTGTTGATTTGTATTTGGACGTCCGACAGTTTCAGGATCACGTGCCTGGTATATTCCGATCGACGCATGTTCTCTCATGTGCATCATACTTCTGCACGATGCCTTACAACCAATTTCAGTCCGGGGAGTTTGACAGGCAGTCGCAGGTAAAACTGGTAGTTGCCGAGGCCATTCGCATTATTTGCCTTCCAGCCTGTCACTCTCAAGGCAGCATCGCCCTTTCCCCCTTCTTACTTCTCGCAACAAGATGAATAAGAGGTACCTCCAGAACGAAGAGTCCAAAGCAGAGAACACGTGTGGAACGGTGTTAGACGCCTCCCGAGTAAAATGGTGCTCTCATAACAATTTAACGACACTTGGTGCAGAATTCGGAAATCGACTGATGCTATGTGAGAGATTGGAAGAGCATACATTGCATATCCAGTTTTGTGTATACATGCGTCAACCTAGTACCCATAAAGTACCAAACCATCCCCCACACGTACCCACTCCCAGCTCATGACGAAACGACGGTCCATGCGCGGATGGCGTTGTCCGTGAAGCCGCCGAAGAGGGTTTGGCCATCAGCAGACCAGGCAAGGGAGACACATTCCGGGTCGCAGCTGTTCTTGCCAACCTGGACAAACTCGGGCTTGAGCTCGTCCACAATGGACTTGCTCTCCAAATCGAAGATCTTCACACAGGAAGCGGTGGCAGCGCACAGCCAGTAACGGTTGGGGGAGAAGACGAGTGCGTTGACGATGTCGCCGGCTTCGAGCGAGTAGAGGTGCTTCCCATCGTTCAGGTCCCAGAGCATGGTGATGCCGTCCTTGCCACCGGAAGCAGCGAGGGAGCCATCGGGTGAGACAGACACGGCGTTGATATAACCAGTGTGGCCGTAGTGGTTTGTCTTCAGCTTGCACTTGGAGAGCTCCCAGACCTGGAGATATCATAATCAGTTCATTTTCGACACTTCGAACAAGTAGAGCGTGATCAGAGATCTTGGTGGAAAGGTAGTCTCATAGAGCCGGAGCTCTCTGAAGTAGCAAATATAGAAGAAAAGTTGCATCATCTCAAGAAACATGCGCGATACACACCTTGACAACCTTGTCCCAGCCGCAGGATACGATGACGGGGTTCATCGCATTGGGGGAGAAGCGGACGCAGGAAACCCTGATAATCGATTAATTTCGGACATATTACTCCTTCCATGACGAGACGCACCACTCGGAATGGCCCTCCTCCTTGATATCAAACTTGCACTCGCCCAGCGTGTTCCACAGCTTGATTGTCTTGTCGCGCGAGCCAGAGACAATTTGGCGGTTATCCGCTGAGAAAGAAACGGACAGAACATCGGCAGTGTGGCCAACAAATCTCCGGGTGGTCAAGCCGGTGTTGAGGTCCCATAGACGGAGGGTGTGGTCCCAGGAGGCGGAGAGGGCGAACTGACCGTCGGAGGAGACGACGATGTCCGAGACGAAGTGGTTGTGACCTGTCAAGATCTTCTTGGGGTAACCGTACTGGTCTTGCTCCCGGGTGAGTTGCCAGACGATGATTGTCTTATCTAGATGAAATGGAGCGTCAGCCGATGATATCTCCGAGCTCGTGGTGGACGTTCGCACCCCGAGATGCAGAGACGATCATGTCCGGGTTCTCCGACGAGGTCGCGATGGCGGTGACCCAACCCTTGTGGCCAGTGAGAGAGCCAAGGAAACGCAGAGACTCGGTCATTTCGGAGGTACGGGAAGGAGGGAGAGCAAGGTAAATATACGACGTTGAGTCCACTCGGGCGACGACGACGAGGAGCAACGCAACCAAACTTGGAATGAGAACGGAAGCAGAACTTAGGGACACCCTGAAGTACTGTACAGCAGCCACATCACTTGCTTCTCGCGCGCTTATCTCCGCATTACTGTCAACGGGCGCTAATTCTCGAGCTTGAGCACGAGCGTGACTTCAATCTCTTCAAAACGACGAAAAACTGGAATCCGATTGTCTTTCGATGTTCTCCCTTATCTGGACGACTTTGTGTCTCATTGAATGCCACACTCTTTATGTCTTCTCCTGCTCCTCACAAAGAAACCTCAAAGACGTGGTTGTACATTGCTCTACCCTCTATGAAATCTATCATCACAATTTGGCCCTAGTCTTCCCAGCCTCCCCTCGTTTCCTAACAACTTCCTCCGCCTGATCCCTCAGCAGCCTCCTCAATATCTTCCCACTAGGATTCTTCGGCACGGCCTGGACGAACTCCACTCCGCCGTCGAGATGCTTATACCTCACCTTGTTGTCCGCAACCCATTTCCTGAGCTCTTGGCGAATGGTCTCCGCCTCCTTCGGGTCTTGTGCGCGCTTGGAAACAGAGTGTTCGAGCACGACGAACCCGAGCGGCATCTCGCCTTTGTACTCGTCTGCGATGCCTACTACGCCCGCGTCCTGCACGTAGGGGTGGACGATCAGGTGTCCCTCCAATTCCGCAGGAGCGACTTGGAACCCGTTCACTTTGAGGATTTCCTATTTACCTGTCAGCTCCTTCTCAATCCGTTGCATACGAGCGCACCTTAAGCCGATCAACGACGAACAAGTTCCCCTCTTTGGTCATAAGCGCCTCGTCACCCGTGCGGACCCACCCTTCAGGCAGGAACGTCTCTTCTGTGGCTTTCTTATTGTTCGCATAGCAGAGCGCCATTTGCGGGCCTCGGACCCACAGTTCCCCGGGCTCGTTGTAGTTCGCTATGGAGCCGTCTTCTTTCACGATCCGGGCAATCGTGTCCGGGATGAGAACGCCCGCGGAACCGTTGACGGATTCCTGCTGGAAGAGGAACTGCAATTGGAATGAGCGGGACTGGACGGACTCAGTATACGGAGGAGGGCGACACCGCACCTTGGACACGATCGTGCACGTTTCTGTCATCCCGTACCCCTGTCCCATACGCATGCGCGGGAACATCCCCTTGAACTTCTCTGTTACTTCCTTCGAGAGCGGTGCCGCCCCGACCATGGCAAACCTGACATGGCTCAGGTCGTACTGCTTCGTGATCGGGTTCTGTGAGAAGCGTCAGCTGGGACTGCTTGATGCCGGACAGGGGAGAGTCCCTACGTTGACTAGCATGACGACTTGCGGAGGGACGATGTACAAATGGGTTATGTGATGGCGGACGATAGATTCGAGCATGTTCTTGAAGTTAAACTTGGGGCACACGACGAGCGTCATCCCACAGAACAACACAAAGTGCAGCTGCCAACCCGTCAGCTCACGTCCGCGCACAAGATGGACCTCAGGAGAACGCACATTCATCACCAGGCCGTATATGTGGTACATAGGCAGGACGCCCATGCACGCATCTCCTGGAAGGGCGAACCTGTCGTCTCCTCGGAGCCCACGCTCCGTTAACCGCTCGTGCATCGCGACCTGCAGCACGTTCGCGATCAAGTTCCGATGTGCGATAGCGATCGCTTTGGGAAGCCCGGTGGTTCCGGAGGAGAAAGAAAGGAAGGCGATGTTATCCCCTACATCTGGCCCTCGGAGCTCGGTGTAGTTCTGTACCAAGTCCCAGCCACGATCGACGAGGGATTGAACGGTCGCGAACTCCCCTTGATCTGGTTGGACAGAGGCTGGGAAACAACCGGCGGGAGTACGGGCCGGGGAGACGGGGGAGAAGACGATGATGTTCGAGGGGGGGAAGAGGTTGGCCGAGCTGGCTGCCTTTAGAGCAGTGGAGAGGGAGGCGGACGAGGTGAAGAGCAGCTTGGATGAGGTTGCTTCAAGCTGGTATTCCAGTTCCGAATGGGTATACGAGGGGTTAGCGCATCTGAGTGTGTCAGTAGAGCAGTACGAAGTGGTAAACGGAAGGCGCACGAGACGATCGCCCCCAGTCTGTGGAGTGCCCATATAACCATCGGGTAATCGACATCATTGGCGCTATACAAGCACGCTACGTCCCCTTTGCCCACCCCCCAGCGCTCCTTGATAGCCCTAGCAAGCCTCTCGACCCTCTCCCGGATTTCTTCGATCCCGAACGCTCGCCCAGATACGTCGTCGACAAGCCATTTGGAACCGGGGAGTCGGGAGGGACGCAGCGGGTGAGTATCGCTGTCGAGGATGAATTGGGGGATGGTGATGTCCCGCGGGAAGGGGTAGGGGACTGTATGATGTGGGTGAAAGTCGGGCATCCTCTCTTTGCTCCGAGTAATTTACTCTTGATGTCTAGGTGCGATGGTCCGAGTCTAAGATGAAGATCGTCTCCCGTACGTACGTCTAAAGTTGCCAGCTCTCTACGGACTGAGAAAGAGAACGAAAGGGAATGAATTAATCACCCTGCTATTCACCTCCTGCCTAACAAAAGCGGACAACCGGGTGGAGACTTCGCTGGAGGTGGACGGTCACGTAACACATACATGAAATAGCGAATGCGGGGTTGCGGGGCACCGGCCACGGACAACACATCCGATCGGTGTTCTGATCGGCCAGCACGGCCCGAATACCCTCGTTTTGAAGGGTCCGGCGAATATCGGTAGATAGCCCTTGACCAAACCAGTAGGGTCCGTCACTGGTTTTTGTTCCTAATGGTTATACTCTGCCTGACTGTCTGATATTAGCAAGATCCAAGTCATTTGCTACCATGCCTTGCACCCTCCGATGATAAGTTGACAATCATTAATAACCAACATGTAATTACGGCTAACAACATTATCTTATAGGAGGGTGTCTTCCAACAATGTCAGGAGATCTATCGCTCTCCCTTGCTCCTTTTGCTCATGTCTTCTCCACTCAATAGTTGGGAGAGCTCACTGTCTGGCCCATCTCTTTCCCAGCTCAATGGTTGGGAGGGCTCTTGCTCCCATCCGTCCTCGTCCCTTCCCAACTCAACAGTTGGCGAGCCTCCCCTCCGTCCTCGTCTCTTCCCAACTCAACAGTTGGGCGAGCCTCCCTCCGACCTCGTCTCAAGACGTGTTTCCTCTTTCGATTCGTTAAACCCAGCAACGCGAGGTTAAGAGCCTGAGACAAGATGTAGAAGAGAAAAACATAGCCCGCGACGTGTCAAAGGACTACGGCACAAACTCCGTAAATTTCCACGCCTGTGCACCGAGAGCTGGACGATCCTCTATTTCAATGCCCATCTCGCATGCAAATATCACTAAATTGAAACCGAGGCTATCTCAGAGCTTGGCGAGCACGACCATTCCCTTTTTCCTCGCTTGTACAATCTCCTTCGCCTGATCGCGCAACAAGCGGCGCTACGACGCGCAACCACATGAGCGCCTATTCGTGAATCACCAAGAACCAGAACGTACCAAGATTTTTCCACTCGGGTTCTTCGGTATAGCGTCGACGAATACCACGCCCCCCTCCAACCACTTATACCTCACCTTCTGGTCTCTGACCCATTTCTTGATCTCTTCACTTGCGTTCCCCCTCCC